>NW_028277035.1:71335300-71636100 GCF_059951505.1 Python bivittatus
AAAAACATTATGTATGTTTGATTTTAAAGGTTCAAAATTTAATGCTGAAGAAACACTGCATAGCAGGACAACAGAACACAATCTGAACAGAAATAATAGGCTATGATACTACAGAACTTAACTATGAGCTGCTTGGTCTTATTTTTCGTGAATACTGAATTTACGGTAACAAAAATCAGTGCAGAAGAGGTTGCAAAATCAATGCTAAGCAGTTGATTGCCTTAACTGATTAGTTATAACGTAAGGAGAATGTCTATCTTTTCTCCTTTACTTAGCTCCTGAGGCAATGGTGGAAATACCAGCAGGTCTTTTACAAACTCATTTTATTTAGGTAAATAGGAATATGACTATAAAAAGCCATAATATCAGTCAACCTACAATAGTAATGTCAATATTGTGGCTGGCAGGTAGCAGTTTTTTAAAGCAGGATCCTATTCATGCAGACTGTGATCTTTTTCCTTTTCAAACCTAACTCCACTTGTGGGGAAAAAAAATGCTGAGCAATTTTGATGGAAATAAAAATGGTTTTGGGAATGGGTGCAAAGGGCTAAACAAGGAGACTGAATAGAATTAAAACAATGAAATGTTTTGGAATGAAACTGAAGTAAGGGATCACTGGAAGGAGTACTATAGATATATGTATGAGGTTGATAATGAAATTGTAGAATTGAAATGAATGCTGTAAGTACAGTATTAGGGTCCAAGGAAAAATTCTAAAAAGGAAATAAAAAATGCTGTGAGAATGTTGAAAATGGTAAGTCTGCAGGTACAGACGAAGTTACTGGAAAAATCTTAAAATATGGATGTGGTTTGCCTATTGATTGGCAGTATCACTTGTCTAACTCATGTGTAAAGACTGCATTTGTGCCTGACATAGGAAGAATGACATTGTTTTCCTATTCAAAGAAAAAGATAGCTTGCAAATCTGGGATGATGTTTGGCAGGATTCTGGCTGAAAAGATAGGAGTGTTAATGATGAGCAAAATTTGATAAGGGCAGTGCAGATTAATTTTGCTATCTTTTTTTAAAAGATTTTTTAAAAGATATTTTTAATCCTGCCTTTATTATTTTTATAAATAATTCAAGGTGGCGAAGATACCTAATACTCCTTCCTCCTCCTATTTAGAAGGCAATTAAGGCATGTATGACTAGGAAATGTCTATTATATGCTTCTTAATTTAATGAAAGGGCATGATAAAGTGAATAGGCTTGATTTATGGAACACTTTGAGTAAGTACACAGTAAGAGTACATCTGATGGATGTAAAACATGTATGAGACTAAATGGCATGCTTAACTAATGGTTCAACAACAGACAGGGAATATGACAAAAATGTGTGATATCTCCATTGTTTAATGTATTCATGATGCTTTGGTGAAATTACATATAAAATTACATCAAAATTAGATATACATTTAGGAAATTAACCAACACACTTCTGTATTGGTTAATTTCCTAAATGTATATCTAATTTTGTATGTAAACAATGCTGTGTTGCTGCGTGAGAACTGGAATGATTCATTGTGAATATTACATAAAATTTATAATACAAGGAATATGGATCTGAAAATTAAGGTGGAAGAAGGTAGTTGGGTTAGAGTGAATGACTGCAAGTTATACATACATCACCAAACACACACACACACACACACCACCCTAGAGAAGTACCGTATTTTTCCGACTATAAGACGATACTGTTTTCTAAAATCCTTACCCTAAAAACTGAAGGGCATCTTATTCAAGGAAGTCAGCCGAGAATCGCGGTTGCAAAACTGCCAAACTTTGTTTCTGCAGAGAGGCTTCTTCCTATTGCTAGCCTCCAATCACGAGTGAAATAGCTTGTCTCCCAAACAGACTTCCTCCAATCACGAGCCTGATGTAACTGACGTCAGCTAATGCTGAACAAACCAATTAGAGGAAGGCTGTTTGCAGAGACAAGCTATCGGCAGTTTCACTCGTGCTTGAATGTAATCAGTTAAGCAAAAGGGCCTGGAAACAGAGCTGCAGAGAGATGGTTTGGACCTCCTCCCACCGAGTGTATCAGGTCAATGTTAACTAATTACTAAATAAAAATGTGTTCTGCACTATCTTTAAAATATTGATTTTTTAATTTTGGGCTGGAAAAGTGGGGGTCGTCTTGTACATGGGGGCGTCTTATTGTCGGAAAAATACGGTAAATGCATTTGTATACCTTGGAAAAACATTTACTAAAGAAGGGAAAATATATGGAGAAATTTTAAGATGTGCAAATGCTAGTTAACAAGGTAGTGGGAAGTACATGGTCTGTTAAGAGAAATCAAGGATTTTCAAAAGAAGCAAAAAGAATTGTGCATAAAAGTATTCTTCTGCCTACTTTGTCACATGAAAAGTTGGTTGTGTCAGGAAAAACTAAAAGCTGAATGGAGCAGGAATAGGGTGGTTAAGCATTGTGTACAATAAAAGAAAATAAGGTCAAGAAATAATGTGTGGTGAAAGAATATGGCTTGAATATACAAAGGGATAACTTGAATGAATGAATTGGTATAAACTAGATTTAGTTATATTTCCTTCTCTTTTTCTTATTTCATATCTTAATCCCTTGACTTACTATTTCTTATGTCTTGCTGTGCGCTGTACAATGTTGCTTACCATGAAAGGGAGCAACATGATAAATATGAATTTGTAGGAATTGATTCTCTTATTTTTCCCTTTGAAGTTCATTGTATATACTGTATTTTGTATTTATCAAGATTACATCTTACAGATTCATGCTGACTTGACCATTTTGTGTATATAGAAAGGTTTAAAAATCATACTCTGTGTGCTTTAAAATGCTTGTGTACCTGTATTTACTCCTTGCCATCCCACAGAAAATGGTGTCCTTGCTTGAATAACATATGTTGTAATGGGACTGCGATTATCTGCTCCTGGCCTCCAAGAAACCTGAGCTGTAGTGTCTGTTATCTCATCAATTGTCACAGCTTCAGGTGGACCCGGTGGACCTGTTATGAAACATTCAAAATAAACAAAAATATGTTTTGGTTCCCCTCAATGAGACATACATAGCATATAATAGCCTGCAGAAGTAGTCCACATTTAAGATGAAGACGTTGCAAGACTTTCCTGTTCAGTTCTAAGGTAAAAAAAAAAAAGATATTATGAAAATATGTTCTGGGTAGAAGGAACTGCAGGAGATCCAGATGCAAATTATATTGTCCAAAGTAGCCCAATGATTTCAGTGTTTGATCTACATTGCCTACTTCTACAGAGTTTTCAGTGTCCATGATGGTGATGTAAACTATAACAGACTTGAAATGTTTGGGATATTTTGGGCATTACCTTTTTGATTTGGATCAATTGAAGTTCTTGGTATAAAGTATGAACTTCTGTTACAAAAGTTTTTTTGTCTTCTAAGTTTTTTCTGACATAATTAAACTTTAAATACAGTCACTAAAGTTGCGTACTTATTTTTAGCAGATGAGACATAAATATTATTATTTTTGCCCATATAAAAGTCCTTTAGATCAATAGCTGCTTTTAGAGCTCACCTTTTCAAAAGATTATATAAGAAAACTTTAAAAAAATGAAAAAGAACATTTGCAATGGTGAAAAATGCAAAATGTTTAAATTCCTAATTTTTTTCTAATCTGGAACTAGAATGTTATCAAAAGGAAGTTAATGAATGCTATAGTCTTTCAATGCAATCTTAATTCACATTCATACAGAAGCAAGTCCTTAAAGGTTCAGTGGTATATCTTTTCAGATGAGTGTGCATTACACTGAATCACTTATCCTGTGTAATCTTTGCATGTCTTCTTGGAAATGGATAGTTTCAATGACATCCTTACATTATTCTTTAGATGTTCCTTCTTTACAAGTGTTTGAAAAAGGTAACTAGAAAAAACTCTTGTATATCTTTATGCAACATTGCAGTGAGCTTATAAATAGTTACTATTTGGGGAGAGGCAAAATGTTTTCATGAGTTATTTCACAATATCAAGTTTTCTTCGATGAAAGAGATGATGTGAATACTCTCTTATCTGACCTGGGTACCTTGCTGCTGACCATTAGCACTGGATTTTTTGATAGGAGGTGAACTGTTGCCAAACTGGCAATATCATTAGAGCATCAAATCTGAGCAGTGAGGGCAAAGAAATCTATTCACTGAGGATTTCCCCAGTTCTGGAACATTCTCATTCCAGATATTCACCCACATCCAATAGAATGCCTTTGTTAGTAGAAGACTTTATTAGGAAAAATATTTACTGACTGAGGATCAGCATATAGGAATCAGTAAGAGCCTTCAGTGTATGTATCTCTGTCTCTTATCTCTTCTCTTATCTCATGTTTGCCAATTACCCTCCCTACAGTAACATAGTTGGGAATCATATTGGTTACATCAAACCATACCCCTGAAGAATGATGTGAGTTTATTAGCCCAATAATTGTACTTCTGTGCATATGGAGGCTTCATCCCATTCCCCTCTATTTGGTACCTTGTTTTTGTTTTTTTACATTCCTTTTCCCCATATCCCACATTCTGGAGGTCTTCCATTCCTCAGGAAATAGATGGGAAATCTCTGTTTTAAGGGTGAAATCATAGTGATGACTGAGAATTGAAGTCACAATTTTAGCTGCTCTTTTCAAAATGATATTGAAAATGAAACTTTAAAAATAAAGTAGATTTAACATTTAAATAGATTAAGTCAATCTTTTTTATTTATTTATTTTATACTACAGGCTATACTGTCAGGAACTTTGACATACAGTATTAAATAAGTCTTAACAATACAGCTTGAACTGTACATACATATTCCATAAATCAGTTATTAACAGGCATGCAATTTCTCAAGGCTCTCTAATGATTCTTGCTGTTAGTATAAACACAATTTTCTATGTAATATATTTGCTTTTTAAACACATATTTTGGCAGTGCTATCCTGAAACTTTCTTCCAGTTAAGCCATTAAATTAATAGATTTTGCTTGCTAAATATATTTGTTGGACCACTGATTGCAAAAGACATATTATTTAATTTAATTTCAGTAATAACATTGCAAATGTCTAAATGTCACCTTAGGCTGCACTTACTCAAAAGTAAACCCTTTGAATATAGTAGGACTGACTCTTTAAGTAAGCAAGCACAGAATTATAATTATAGTAAGTTTTTAGTCATGGTAGTTTTTTCCCCATAATAGTTCTTTCTATTGATCATTAAAGGTGTGTGTGTGTGTGTATAGTATATCGTAGTACATAATCCTATAATCTTCCACCATGCTGCTTTTAAAATGGCTTATAATCTTTAAGAAGATTCACCAGCTGTGAAAGTGAATAGTTTCAGTGTTCTTGCCGGAAGCACCCAACACAGTCTTTCCCAGAGCAGATTCCATAGTAACACATCAAATGTAAAATATAAAAATACAATTAAATGGGATTTGTGATGAAGGCTGTAATTTTTTTTTCAAATTGATTTGTGATTAATCAGAAAGCTTATGCTTAACTAAGCAACTTAGCTTCTAGTAAGGTGCTGCAGATCCTTTTGTCTTTCAAATCATCTGCAAGTTTATTTTATCAAATATGATGGTGCAGATAAGTTAGTACACTTAAACGGAATGTCATTTACATTGACTAGCAAGTTTCCGACTAAGTCAGACTTTAACTCATTTGTTTGATTAAGTGAATGTATGTTTTTCATCATGACTGAACAGCAGGAATGGAAGGGAAAGCTTGGGTGGTGTTTCCTTCTATCCACTAGATGGTGCAGTGTGGCTAGAAAATGTAGCATTAAAAAATCTGCAACAGTGCACTCCAGATGCAAGAATAAAGTAATTCACTGTGTTCGTGGCTCCCTGTAATGTATTTTCTTCTAAAAGACTCCTAATAAAATGTAAGATTATTCCCTCCAAAATGATGTATATACTTAAGAACTTCAAGTATTACACATTTTAAATATTTAGCAGCCTAATTTCTGAGTATTTAAACTGTTCATCGAACCTTAAATGGAGCATGCATTTACTAGAGCTACAATATATCTCAATCCCATGAGAAGGCTGCTGATAAACCGCTGCTGCCTTTTTAAATGGACAATGAACACGCTTTCCATTCTCCCACCTCCCAACTACTCTTGAATAGCTAGAATAGAGTAGGAAGTCTTTCATTTTGCTTTTCAAGGGAAAAAAATATATAAAAAATATACTGAATTAAACCAAAAGCATTATACAAGATGTAGGACTGATGTATATAATTTCAGCTGCCATGGCAAAATGTGAGTAAAGTCTGATCAGGGTATTTGATTGACACAATTTTATTTATTGCATTTGATTAGTATCAGTCATTTTATTCAAGAGCTGTTTATTCAACAGGCCCACATTTCTATTTTGTCAAAACCTAGACTAGCTTTGCTTCTGTTGAGAAGGGGCAACACAGTCCCTGGAGTCTCATACTTAAGAACTGCCTCCTTCCATATGAGGTGGCCTGCCCGTTGCAACCAACAATGGATGCTCCATTATCTGTTGTCTCAAATATTGTGGATGGGATGATAAAAGATGGCTTCTCAACAGTGGCTCCTATACTACAGGATATCCTCCTAAAAGAAATTCTGTTAGCTCCTTCATTTCATTTCATTTCTTAAATTTATAGGGCCCCCTGAATCTGGCAGCCTACAGTATTAAAACAATACAATACAGACAAAAGAACAGGCATCTGGGGGAAAAAAAACCCTACCAATCTCTAAGAAAAAATCATTTAACATACAAGGGGCCTACCACAAGGCCTGGGGGAACAGCTAGGTTTTAAGGGCTTTTTTAAAGAAGGTTGGGGTGAGGGCCAAACAAAACTCTGAGAGATGTTGTTCCAATGGATGGGCACTGCAACACAGAAGGCCCAATTCTAGGTTCCATCAGATGACATTGTTTAACGGATGGGACCTCTTGCATGTCAATTCTCCCTGATTGTATTGGATGGACAGATAGACGGTTCCTCAGATAGCCAGTCCCTGAGCAATGAAAAATGTGGCTTTTTACATAAGCCTTTGGACTACAGTATAGAAATACTGCATTATTGATTTTTCCCTTTGCCCCTTCTATGGTTCAGTTTTTGTTTTTCACTGCAGCTGACAGGGTTCAGTTTCTTTTATTACAATGTTTTACATGATCAAGTGGTTACATAATCGACAAATGTGCAGCCATTCCTAAGCACAGTGATGCTAAAATGAAGAATTGCGTGTTGTGATGTCACGCAAGCTCTGCCCTTCCGTACTTGTGTTGCAGTGTCTTGTGCAAGTGCAGAGGGACAGAGTTTGCATTGCAGTGTTGTGGCACGTGTTTTACTACTTGTCCTCCTTGCCCTCTCCACGGATGCTTGATACTGTGAGGTCAGACTATCCAGAAAAGAGGCATTTGATATAAAGAACACTGCAAAAGTACTCTTCACTTTACTTGTTTCAGCTTCCCCCAAAATATCCAAGCCCACATTAACCTTGCACCAGGAAAATAATAAATTGCCGCTAGATTAATGTATTGCTTTTAGAGTAAAAATCTATCTGACTAATGTTGCCTCTTAGCTGTACTGGTCAAGTCAGCAAATAAATTACCTGCATGAGTCAAACACAGTAATCAGGGTCTGCCCTGTGGTGACTGCATCAGTGATATAGTCAACATATGGCACTAAGGTCAGTGATTTGGGGTCACGCTGATTTTTTTTAAGAGCCATCATTTGCATTTTGTAGCAGCCGTATATTTACTAAGCAATGCTTAAAAGGTGGAGAACAACAGAGCAAAGCTGCTCTGCCACAGTAACGTGACTACAGTACTTGGTACTTGGTCACAGTAACATGACTGAGAGGTCACCAGAAATCTTATGCAGATAGTGTGAGATGAAAAGAATAAAAGAAAGGGCAAAAGGCTACAAGCAAATTATTGCTGCCAAAGCAATTGAAGCATGCATGCCAGTTTCCTTACCGGGCTACAGTCAGCCTCCTATGCACATTGCATGTCATAAAAACAAAAAATAACCCTCTCCCTCCCCACGTATCAAAGTGGAGTCAATTCATGCCTTGAGCAATATTTTAGTTTTTTTACCCAACTATAATAATTATTAGCATATGTTAAATAAATAATAAATTTCTCTCTTGTACAGGCAATCTGTGGTGTTTTTTGGATTACTAGTTGAAGTGACAAAAACCTTTCAAGCTGTGTTTTATGTTATTATTTGCAGTAGTTTTGCAACAACAGCAACAAAATTCAAATACCTCTTACAATCAGGTCTGCAGCAGCTGATAGTTTGTCCACACTTGTTTGCACCATGCAGATGTATTTTCCAGCATGATTCAGCTGGATGCTTCTGATCATCAAATCACCAGCTGAATCCTGCTGATAAAGTAGGGGAAAACATTACAATTAGTTTATAATGAGCTCTGAATATCATTATCCCATGAAGGCCACTTGGCTAATGGATTTCTTTTATATGAGCTGATGGAAATGCAAGCCATGACCTATTTAAACCACCTGGAGTCTACTGAGGAAGTGGTGGTCTACAAATAAAAAATTAAATCAATTAAAATAAATAATGTAAAATGCGCGAACTTCCTCAAAATCAAGACAGGAAAGTACAGCTCCCTGTAAAGGACACCAGAATTTCAGGTCAGTCAAGTAGTTTACCATAAATATGGTATCACTCGCTGCCAAAAAAGGGTCAGGCTTTTTTTGTTTTGCCCAAATGTTGAATTTGCAACTTTCATCGGTATTTGGACGTTTCTTTTCTGCTTATCTTTATCTGTTAAGTCAATCCTAACCCCAAAGATGAGACCATAACAGCTACTTGATTTTCTTATTGAACCAGAAACATGGCTAGAAGTCTGGCAGTGGCAGATAACTGCAGCAGAGGCAAAGTAAAAATAGAGCCAGACTTTGTAGACAATATTTATTGTAAGGCTGTGGGTAAGTTTGTATACCCTAAAATGGGTTTTCTAACTTTTTCAGGCCACAAAACCTATTTCCTTAAAAAAAAAAAAAAAATCCTAGAAGCCCTGCTACCTGCCTCTGAGACACACAAAGAGCAATGAGTCATCATGGGCACAAACATCCCTGGGGGCTGGGGCTTCTGAATGTCAACTGACATGCCCCAACCTTTCTGCTGTATTGTAAAGAAATTACTATGATGCCCCTCAAATGGACTTTTTTTTTTCTCGTCCATAGTCTTTCACAGAATCCCATCCAGTTCTTGCAAAACCCTAGGGTTCCATGGAACACCGTTTGAAAAACTCTGCCCTAAAGACAAGGTGATGAACAGGAAACCTTTTTGCACAGCTGTACATTCCTGCATAGGAGCAACCAGTACAGATTTCTGTTCCTACTTTCTCTTCAAAGAACAGCTTCCCATCTCTCACTTTGGACTTTGGTGAAGCTTTCCTAGATATTGCTGTTCTATAAAAAGAAACTGGCAGTCTCTCCCTGAGATTTCAGTATTTGCTTTGTAATAATACTTTTTTTTTTTAAAACAAAATGACAATTAATTCTGCAGCACGTTGACAAATGCTGAAGGAATAACTACCCATTTCTTTCCCCATGAATGCACAGTTTTACATTTATTACATTTTATTAGTGGTCTGCTACTTCTGGAAAACAGAATATTCTGAGAAATAAGTATTAGGATCATGTAATCAAGAAGCTAAATTCATAACATAGACATTAGAGAAGTGAAATATTTTATTACTGAAGTTATAAACTGCTATGGTTTGAGAGCATAAGTGTGAACACACTTAGGGCTAAGAATTGACAAGACAGACAATACAAACTCTCTCTGTTTCTATAAATATGTCAGCATACTGTCCAACTCTTTATTTCTCAACACGCATGATGAAATCTGAGACAATTACTAATAATAATACTTACCCCTCCAACTCTTTCAAAGTGATCCCCATCTTTTTCAAAGTCTATCAGATGTCCATTAAATGACCAAGTAAACACAATATCTAGTGGATGATCATGAGATACCTGGCAAGGCAGAAGAATGCTTTCGCCAGCAGTGACATCCATGCTGGTAGGTGCCACCACAAATCGTGTTGGATCTGTGAATAATAATATCAAAGAATAACTTATCAGATTTTAAAAAAATATAGATTAAAAGGCCTAAATAATACTTTATATGACATTCAGTCAGCATAATAATTTTTTAAAGCCAGTTTAACATGGGTGTCTTAACTAACATATATAAAATTTTTATATACTTAAATTTTAATAATTTCAGAAGTAATTTCATTATTGTATTTTCCATACTGATAACACAAATGAGGAGTACCTAAGCTAGTAGTCTGGAGAGGATAGAAGTAACTTTTCATTATTTCTGATATTAGAATCATAATAATGTCATGTTGTTAAAAAGCAAGGATATCAAGGAAGTATAAATTCACCCACACATTCACATAAACACACATACACACACACATATATATGAATACACACAATCACATGCACACACACTAGACTACCTGAGGGTAAATCAAACTAATAAGAATCAAATACATCCAATAAAAGAATATCTTCCAAGGTACTGGTGTTCAGTTATTATTGTGAAAAGACTTCATGTGTACAACTGTACCCATATTACTTTTCTTGTGAGCCCTAAAAGAGAGGTCTGTAATACAAAGACACTGATGGCCAAGTAATGATGATGGGAGCACTTGGGTTGAGTCCTGTCCATCTGTGCATATTTGGAAGATATATTTCTGAAGTCTGGATAACAGTAGACTATGATTCTATTTGGTGATTAGCGGAGTAAGAACTTCTTAATAGTGAAATCTTTCACAAGTTACTTATATGATTATTTTGTTTTCACAGTACAAACAAAATAATGGTGCAGAAAGTTGAGCCAAGGCAATATTATATAAATTCCATCTGTGTCTAAGGGCTGATCTGCATGACCAGGTTGAAAGTCTAACTATTTTTTGAGGGCAGTCATTCTCTACTCAACCCTAGCACACCAGAAAGGTAAGCTCTGCCTGTCTTTTCCTACTACACATAAAAAAGTAGCACTTTAAGACTTGTGCCAGGAAAAGTGGTACTGTCTGGTTCATCTTTTGTACTTTATTTTATTGTAGACAAACACCTTCAGTCTAATGGGCAACTGTGAACTGGAAGGAACACTCCTCTAGTCACAGGTCACTGCCCTTTATTGCCATTAGTCACAGACCTATGGGCTGTCTGTCTACTTCTGAAGGGAACTTGACCAGTTAACCTATTTTTCTCACTTTCACTTCACTGGAAAAGTTTTGCTGATGTTGTCGTTTCTTACAAGTTTACTGATGCAAGGATGAAACCTGGACTGACTTACCTTCCTCCCCTCCCCTCCCCCCTCCCCTCCCCTTGCTTTCCCATAACAGGTGGGGGGGGGCTAAAGAACAGGGGAATCTGCCAATCAGACAGGACATGAGGCCATCACCATGGCCAAAGAGGAATAAGGGGGTGAAATTTAGAAATGAGGTACTTACGCCAGCTTTATTTCTAGCTGGATTTTGGACAGGATTCAAGCAGCTTAAAGTGGAAGTATGGAAAAGCTCTAAGACTTCATTTATCATTAATTATTAATGAATTAAATGAAATGTTGGGGAAAAGTGTGAAATGCTGATTAGCAAGTTGTGCTACTAAATGACAGCTCTATGTTAAGTTGCCTTCTCTTTAATTTTGATCCAACTTACCTGATGTCATAAGTTTACTAGTCTTCCCATCCCCACCAGCAACAGCTGCAAAGCATGGTGTGCTTACAATGGAACATCTGGGTCTCCACCCACCTTCCCCAAATCACATTTCTTTTGTACTTGAATTTCTTGTGCTATTAACCTCTTCTAAGATGGGCAACTATTTTCCATACAGATGAATGCTGTTCTTTTGATCATTCCCATTGTCTGAAATGCCCATTTCTAACAGGTTTTAATTTAATTGCCATCTCAGCAATGTTCATGTTCATATTTGCACAGCGTGTGTGATTTCTGATAAGTTAAGAACTCTTCTGTCTAGGTCTAGGGAGTTGGGGCATCAGAACAATTTCCCCTTAATAAGCTATGTCTTAATCAGGACTAAAAACTGATAATAGCCAATTTGATAAACTTTATAGTACTTATAAATGAGCAGTGCAAACAAGAAAAATGTCAGTAAGGATTCTTGATTATCAGGTCCTCATTCAAGCTGAGGGAAATGTAAGGGCAAGTCTTCTGATGAATTCCAAGTGACAACAGTCTTTGAATGTTTTACTATATTGCTTGGAGCAAATATATTAAATGTAGAATTCCTTAGATTCTCCTGAATCACAAAAAAAGCAACATTTAGCTATCTAACATGATTTAATAAGGCATGTTTAATAAAATATAACAGAGGAGAAGCTTATTTAATGAACTGGAAAAACTCAAATGACTTAAGCTGGACATCCAAAAGAAGTAGCTCAGAATTCAATTCAGTTTAAGAGTTTATCCACGACATGGCTGATCCAGATGTTGGTCCATTATTGCAAATCTCAGCCCTTGTCCTTTCAACCATTTCTAACTTTTTCCTAGTTAATATTAGCCACCCTTTCTTAATTAAAGAAAAAAATCAGTATTACTCCAGCTGGCACCCTTTAGGTACTCCCAGAACTCTGCTTTTTTTGTATTTGCTTCTGTTCCTCAAAATTAAACTAAAAAAAAAACCCCTTTTGAATTAAAATATTGCTTTAAAATGTTTACTACAAATGGTTGATGTGCTTATACATTTCCAATGAGATTGTGTGTGTCCTTATATAATAACTCCTGGGGTTTCTGTGATGTTGGGGAAGAGAGGAACTTTTTGGCAAATGAGCAAATGAGTCATCATGATTCAGTTGTTTCAGTGTTTTCATAGGCATTATGTGAGCCATTCTTAAAATTGGTGTTTCCAATATATTAAAACTTGAGAACTGCCCTTAGGCTGAGCCATACTATTTTTTGGGACACAATACTGCATGTTTTCATCTTTTTGGAGGAAGGAGATACAATATGAAGATCTACTGCTTTTGCAACTAATTCTGATATTCGCATATACAGTTAAGTTTTTAGTTTGTTTCTAAATCACAAGCTTTTTTCCCATTGTATTTATTGAGTTGCATTCACTTTCAATCTTCTTATTTAAGTTTCCACAATGTGTCTTAAGACAACTCACTTATTTCTGTTGCTGATTGCAACAGTTCTAACTCAGGTGTCCTATACATGGTTTTCTGGCAGTACAAGTATATTTTCCTTTCCTTTTCATTATTTGTAACATGTAAAATATTTAAACCATTCCTTCTTTGAAAAATTGGTGCTGTCTTGCTCTGATTGCATTTTTGTTTTGATTTATTCCCTAGAGTTTGCTGCCTAGATGATATAATTTTTCTCCCAATCCCAGAAATTTGTCTCTGTTTCAGTCAATCATATTTTCTCTCACAAAGTCTACATAAGTAAATGGCTAGTCTTGCCTAGCTATCACTTTGTCAAACTTTGATCTTTGCTCAAGCTTACATATTCATCTTCTCTTGTCTTCAACACTATATATTTTCACACTAGATATTCAAGAATGTGAAGTCTGTACAATGCTCATTTTTATGATAATATTGTCTGATTTTTTTTCTTTTTAAATCTTCAAACCCTTCAGATTTGATTAGAAAAATGACACCCTAATTCAAATGAATTTTAGTTTTACATAATTAAATGTTAGTCTTTAACATTTAGTAGTATGTCAAGTAGTATAAGTATGTCAGAAAGATATATTAGAAAGTATAAGTTAATCCTATCTAGATTGTTCTGGGTGCATATGAAAATAGACATGTAAAGGTGAGTGATAGTTACACATTATGCTCCAGTGAGCAGTGTTACACTGAAGGATCAGGGATGAGCTGTTCAATGTTCTGAATGAATGAAATCTAGAAGAAAAAAATTAGGTGACAGGAATGGATGGGTAGAACTGAGATTAGAAAGTACAGGGCCATTTGGAGACATAAGAATGAATGAGAATTATTATACTTTGGTGAGTGTGTAGTTAGAAAAATATCTGCTTGTTTTGCATATGTAGTTTAAACATAAGTCTACTCATGTACTCATGTCAAAAAAGAATGAATCGAAACCATAATGGATTTGAGTGTTTGATGAAATATTTATAGAATTAGTGTATAACTATGAGAAATTCTGAAGGAGGGACATAGTATTATTTGATAATGTCAAGGGTACATTTGGGGAAAAATGGACATGGAAGGAAAGGAAAGAAGTAAAAGACACTAGGATGAAAGTAGAATTACTCCAGGAATTCTTGATGAAAAAGTGTTAGAAAATTGATCTCCCAATTGATTGGACAGAAAGTGGATATATAGAAGAAATGGAAGTTGCATGAAATGGAGCGAAAATAATTGTGCAAGATTGCATCAGAAGCATATGGAGTTATGCTAATGCAAAGTATAAAACAGTTTGCTTGGTGGAGTGATGAAGTTAAGAGGCTTGAATGAGAAAAATGTGTATAGGAGAATGATAGCTGCAAAAACTGAAGATGAGAGAAAGATACTGTATAATGTGTGTGCAGGAGAAAAGATAGCTGGAAAAAAATAAGTCAAGAAGTAAGGGATTGTGAAGATTAAAAAGGGAGAGGAAATACAGAGCCATTTTGAGGGTAATAAAATATTGTTTTGGAAATGGATGAAAAGAGCTAAACAAGCCAGCTTCAACAGAGTGAATGGAATGAAAAATAAAAGTGATGAAATTATTTGGAATGAAACTGAAGTGAGGGCATGCTAGTATTAGTAATTTGTTTTGAATGAGAATGATAGTGATATGTCAAAGAGTGGAATTGAAATGAATGCTATGAATGCTAGAATCTAAGAAGAATTTAGAAAAAGAAAGTAAAATGATGTGAAAGTGTTGACTCACACTTTGAGCAAATATGAAGCTGAAGGTTGGTTGTGAATACAGTAAGAGTAGTATATGATGAAAGTAAAGCATGCATGAGAATAAATGGGATACTTTCTTGAAATAGGGGAAAATAGCCCTGTAATATGTACTTCTGCCCAATTTGTTACATGGAAGTAAGAGTTGGATATGTCAGGAGAAACATAAAAATAAGTTGAATGTAATGACACCAGGCTACTTAAGTGTGTGTTGTAGGAGAAAGAAAGAGTGATGAACAAATGTGGACTAAATATACAAAAGTGAATTAACCGTGCAACAAAAATATGTTGAGGTGGCTTGGTCATATGGGAGAATGAATGAAGGTCAAATTGTAAAACAAGTGCATGAAGGAAGAGTGAATAAGTTGAGAGGAAGGGGAAGGGGAAAATTATGGTTGGATAAAATTGTTGAGACCCTTGGAGAGAATGAATCAGAAGTTGAAAACATGCAAGATGTGAAGCTTTTGTTTTTTAAAGTATGAATTTGGTGGAATAAAAATGGACGAAGGATATAGAAGGAGAGAGAGGTATAGAGGGGTACAGAGAATGAAGTTGATGTAAATTAGATTTAGTTATGTTTCCTCTTCTTTCCTTGCCTCATGTCTTTAACTTCTTTTGATTATTAATTCATACTTCTTTTCTACACTTTGCATAATGTTGTTACCCTGAAAGGAAATAAAATGATGGGCATGTATATATGTATGCTTGTTTTCTGTGTTTCTGCATATATCTAAATTAATTCATCTGGCAAATGTGTTAAACACGATCTGTGCACCCCCTAAAGTTATATGGACTTGATAGAATTTGGTCCTAATGGGGGAAAAAATCAATAGTATTTGCAAATACTGCCAATCCCCGTCTTTTTAAAAACCTATGAATGAACCTTGAACATCTCATCCAGTTGGAATCCACAAATGCCCAGTATCTGGAAAAGCAGATTTTTAAAACCATTAATGTCTTGTGAAAATCAAACAGGGACACACTTTGACATATTGCATTCTGTGAGTGGTTGAAACAAATCTGATAAAAAATGACACCCAAATGCAACTCTGATGAAACTTTTTCTAGCTATATTCATCATGAGCTTAAGCCTTCTGCAAAGCAATTTACAAATCACCCCCAAGGAGAAAGCTTACCAATCTGTTTTCAAGGACTTCAAAAAATGAAAAGTTCTGTTTAATGACCTTACTGCAGCAGCAAGTGAAAAGTGTACTAGAGAAGTCAAATAACTGGCAGGTAGGGATGTCTTCATGTAATGAAGTTGATTACCAATCAAACATATCCCATTTGAATTGTCAAAATGTTCATTTAATTATAAAATTGGCTTTTATTGGGCTCAACATGTTGTTATTTTCTCTATTCCAAAGGTGATTAGAAATATCAATCAAGAATATTTTATGGCTTAGCCATGAAGCTACATTTAAAATGGCTTTCCATTTACATTCTTGGCTTAAGAATGCTTGATAATTTATTTAGGCATTCTGTATGACATTCAGTATATATCAAGACTGCAGAATCTACTTTTTACTAGAATCCCATGATCTACTCTCTCCACAGCCACATGCAAAAATAGCTCAGGCAGCAGACACAACTGTGGAGGGAGCTTCTGAGCACATGTTCTACCAAAAAAAAAAAAAAAATTAAATGCCAGAATGGAATTATTCTCTAACAAAAATCCATTCCTCCTTTTCCTTCATATTGTCTTAACTTTGGCAGTGTATTTTATTGTTCTTTCAGAAGTTATTTTAGTTACTGCTATTGCTGAAGAAATAATAGCCAGAGATTCTTGTTCTTCCACAACTACTATCAGCTGTATGATCTATCTTCTGCCCTCCCCTGCCCTTTTTCTCAGTATAACTCAAATAATGTTTGGGGAAAACTTATATTTTAACTCAGCATTAATAACCACAACAGTTCAGAATAGTGCAAGCAATGGTATTCCCTGTGACACTCTATGGAAGTGAAAGTTGGACTTTGAAGAAGCAGAATAGGAAGAGTATTGACACTTTTGAACCCAGGTGTTGGAGAATACTCTTGTGAACATTGTGGACAGTCAAGAAAACAAACAAATGGATCATCAAACAAATCATCCCAGAGTTATCACTTAAAGCACAAATGACCAGGCTTAAATAATCCTACTTCAGACACATTATGTGAAGGCCTAGCTCTCTGGAGAAGGGAATGTTAGGAAAGGGCAAAGAAAAGAGAAGAAGAGGATGAACAGCAGCAAGGTGAATGGACTCCATTACAGTGGCAATGGGTGCACTGTTGGAAGACCTGATGGACTAGGTTAGGGACAGATTATCATGGGAAAAAATCTGAGAACTGACGCTGTCCTGATGGCAGATAATCAATGACCACACAAAATACTTTTGTGTGTACTTTTGGTATAGATTCTCTCTTTTTAAATACTTTACACAGAGAAGAATATGACACATCTTAAAACAATTTAGGGGCCTCCATATATAGTGGTTTGCCATCTTTAACTGGCTGGGGTTACTCTCCCCCAGCCAGAGTTGTACACAGTCTGGGGGTTCTCTTGAACTCACAGCTCCTGCTCAAAGGGCAGGTGACAGCCATGGCTCAGAGAGCTATTGCACAAATAAATCTTGTACACCAAGTGTGTCCTTTCCTAGATCTGGAAGCACTGCTCATGGTCATGCAATCACCTCCTGATTGGACTATATGAGGCTGCCCTTGAACAGCATTCAAAAGCTGCAGCTGGGCCAGAATGCAGTGGCATGGACAATAGTGGGCACATTCTGGTATGCCCATGTAATACCACTATGGTATGAGTTGCACTGACTCCCAGTAGGCTTCCAGGTTCAATTCAAGGTGCTGGTCATTAAAACCCTACATGCATGGGCCCAGGATACTTGTGGAACCATCTACCCTGGTGGTTTCTGCCCATCCTACTAGATCTGGCAGGGTGGGCATGCTCCGAGTCCCCTTGGTGAAATAGTGCCACATGTTGGGTTTGTCAGGTTCGGTCAGCACGGGGCTTCGGGGAAGCTCGCAGCCAGACCACGCGAACTCCACCGGCGGTAGCTAGCGAGGAAAAGAGGAACTGAAAGCGCCGCTAATTAATGGGCCACCTGCGCCCAGCCAAACAGGAAAACCGCAGCGGAAGCCTTAACTATACACTGATAACGGCGCAAGCCAACAATGAACGGGGCCGCAGGCAGCGAAACAAGATCGCCGCGCAGCACAGAACCCTCGGGCTTGCACGTAACGGGGGGGGGACCAACCCAAGCCGGAGGGGACTGCCAATCAAGGACAATGGACCCTGACCGAACCTGCCATCATGGACAATCAAGAGGGATTATTGGGGGGCCAATAATCCGCAGCGGTAACGCGATCGCGGGGCAGAAAAAAGCGCGGGAAGGGGGGAATATAACGAGTGATGCAATTGTACCAAGCTAGTCCTGGCTTTGCTTGTGACTGCTACATTACGCATGAGTAAACCTCTTTTGTGAACCACACGTGTCACGAGAGTTTCTCTGTCGAACGGGGCAAACCTTACAGGGTTTTCAGAAATTTGCCTTCTTTTTCATGGCACCTGTCTAATGGAAAAACCTTCCCCCAGAGATATGGATGGCCCAATCTTGTTGGCTTTCAAGAAAGCAGTGTGAAGACTTGGCTTTCCCTGCAGGCACTGGGGCCAGGATGTTGATGGAGCCTGCATGGTGTGGTTGATTGATGGATGCCAGTTTTATCACATTGTTTTAAATGACATTTTGTTTTAATTAAATTGTGGTTCTGATTCTTGTTTGCTATCCAGGAATCCTTCTGGTAGATGGGCAGCTATATAAGCATGAATGAATGAATGAATGAATGAATGAATGAATGAATGAATAAATTAATTGCCAGTCTTTTATCCTGAATAAAAGCCTTGGAGCACCTTAAAACAATCACATTTATGACCACCAAAGATTTTGTACTTACAGTTTCCTTTATCACATATCGCCACAAGCGTATTTATTGTATGATTCTTATGGTGCATATGATGCTTTAGATTGTAATACTATTTCCATAATTTTACTGGTAAACACTTGCTTTATATAGAATAAAGTACCTCCTTTGTTATGTATCCCAGAACCAAGCTGATTTGTAAAATGTCCTGATAATTTCCACTTTACAGAAGAGATATGAAGCATTCTTAACTGTAGGGGTCACTGCAAGATCAGAGGATAGTGACTTCTGTTCCTATCAGTAATTTTTTTGTACTACAGCTGTAGTTCTTTTCCAATGAAGAAAACAAGATTTCTGGCTAAACAGAGGATTTTTGCTATGCATGTCCACAAAAAACTGTAACTGAATATCTGCTGATAGCACTGAAGCCTGTGATCCTTCAAGCAGGCAACAAACATTACTTACTGGCAAAAGTTATTACTTCTTTGCTATTATAAATAGGCACATACTCATGACAAAGGAAACTAACACTGCAGATGGTCTTAGGTGATTCTGCATTCTGGATCTAGATTCGTTCATCTTTTTTTCAATTCATTTTCATATGATCAGTGAAGGGTTGGGATAACGTTTAGTCCTAGGACTGCTTCACCATACCTATTTTTTAATGACATTAAGTGAAAGTCTTTTGGTGTGGTTTTGTGGAAAGATTTTAGACATCTTATGATGTCTTCAGGAAGCCTCAGAGCTATGCCTATCTATCAAAGGAAGGGATGCACGCTATCTAATTGGTGAAACCTTATTTTTCATTTTACTCAGGTTTCTACCAGGTCTGGTGTGAAGATGTAGCATTTTTAGGTACCTGCACAGGCTTAAGGCAATTTTTTTTAGCAAAGAGGCTGACTGTTGGCCCAGCTGGGCTGCTTCTCCCTGATGTCACTTCCAATTCAGAGGTTATCTTTGATTACATAAATGATAGCAAGTTTAAGAAAATTCTTGCATTCTTCTCTGAATAACTCTGTGGGATAAGTCCAGAAGAAAAATGAATGGGCAGCAGATGAGGAGATAGAAGACCATTTAATAAAGGGAGCCTCTTTGATTTTATCTTACCCAAAATATGACCTCCCCTCATCCCTGAAAAACACAACAGAGCAGCCTTTGGACTTGGTACTGCATGTTATCATTGCATGTCCCTGTGCACCGTCACCTTGCAACCACCGTTGTGTACTCACTACACAAGTGTACTCAGAAATGCAGAACAAGAGCGGATTCCTCTTATCTTTATAAGAGTCCGATCTCCAAACGATTTTATAAGGGACCAGTTTGCAAGTGATTTTTCTTTCTTATAGAATACAGCACAATTAAGTTACACAACATTTTGCAAATGCATTTCTAGATTACTCAGTTAGGTTTACTTAGTTTAGTAAAACTTTTTTCTTTCCAAAGTGCAGAGTTTGTTCTCAGCATTAATGTTGTCACAAAGCTGCAACAAATGTTTTAGCATTTACAAGCCATCCAACTGCATAGGTTTTTGAGTAACAAATTATCCGATGTGAAAACAAAACCACCCTGCTTTTTATTGATTGTGTGTCCATTAGGATACATTGTTTTTAACAAGCAGCTCAGCACTGTTTTATTTGCTTGTAGATTATACTGTGTCATGTTAATCTAGAGTACATGATACAATGGGACACTATCTGCTGTAGCCTGAAATGAAGCAACATGAAATAAATCACAGCCTGACAGTCAAAAGGCTGATGCTTTTTTTTGCCAGTCCAACTTTCAAAATGTAATTTAAAAAGTGGATGAATGAAAAGCACACACTAGATATAGCTAGGAGGAAAGAAGACATAAAGGATCTGTAAAAAAGTTGCTGTCAAATTGTAGAGCATGATAAACAGCGAATTAAAGTTTTTATTATGGTCAACATTTTATTTATTTATTTATAAATCAAATTTATACGCCACCCATCTCACTATCAGTGACTCTAGGCAGCTCACAGGTAAAAAACATAAAATATTTAAAAACAGGCACCAGCCGCCCCCAATGTTTGGAGCCCCCACTGGATCCTCAAGCTAGTCGGCAGAGCCAGGTCTTAAGGCTCTTCCAGAAGGCCAGAAGAGTGGGAACCAATCTCACTTTGGGGGGCAAGATATCCCACCGGATAGGGGCGACGGCAGAAATGGCTCTTCTCCTAGACCCTGCCAGTTGAAATGGGGTCCACGACTGATGGGGTCTGCAACACGCCCTTCCTGCCAGACTGGGTGGGATGGGCCAATGTACCTGTGACGAGGTGGTTCCTGAGGTAACCAAGATCCATGCCATGAAGGGCTTTAAAGGTCATAACCAACACCTTGAATTGGACCCAGAAGCAAGCAGGCACCCAGTGCAGCTGATGCAGCAGAGGTGTTAATGTGCAACCCTAGGGGCACCCAAAATTGCCCGTGCTGCTGCATTCTGTACCATTGCAGCTTCTGGATAATGTTCAAGGGTAGCCCCATGTACAGCCTGTTGCAATAGTCCATGGGGGAGATGACCAGGGCATGAGTGACTGTGAGAAGGGCTTCCTGATCCAGGAAAGGGTGCAACTGATACACAACATCAGTTTCTGGTTTATTGCCCAGTTAGGTAGGATTCACTGAAGTCAGCAGTGTAGAATATGCAATTAATCCATAAACTTGCTTCTTAATTTCAAGATGTAGGAGAAGATGCAACTGTTCTGTAATGATGGGAAATAATCATTATTTATTTTATTGCTACTTTTGCTCAAAAATGATCTGCCATAGTTTAAACAGGTGATCTTTGGGCTGTGCTTCAGTATTCCTCAGCTTCAAAGTAGAACCTCTCTCCTCTAAATCACCTTTTTTCAGTCATGGTACAAATAGTACTGGTGGGATGCAGAAGTAGTCTTGGTGAGATACAAGATCATAATTGAGGCATGAGCACTCCCAGTCATTCAGGTCTGAGAAATTGGGCATAGAAGAACTAGATGCTCAACTTCAAGCTGAAACAATTCTTCTATGTCCACATTTAAGCAACTCAAGAACTGTTTCCAAGCAGTTGGGAAAATCAAGAAAATTTGGCAGATATATTTGATAGGTAGGTAGGTAGGTAGGTAGGTAGGTAGGTAGGTAGGTAGGTACGTAGATAGATAGGCAGGCAGGCAGGCAGGCAGGCAGGCAGGCAGGCAGGCAGGCAGGCAGGCAGGCAGGCAGATGCTTTGCCTCCATAGTTTCTCCTGTTACTTTCCTTGCTCCTCACCACTGGTGAATTGGCCAAGCAACAGCAAAATGTATTTGGAAAGAAGGAATGTTGATGATGACCAAAAAAAAAAAAAAAACCAAAAAACCAAAACCCTTCCTTTTTTACTAATTCAGCTACACTGTCCTTTACTATTACTCTATCTCCCTTGGCTTTATTTGCACCCTATGACATTGTCAGAGAATGAAGGACCTTTATGATTATTCATTTACCAGTTACTTCTGTAAGTAGTGCAGGAATCAGGTCCTCTCACTATGTAATGATTTTGTGTGTCTTTACTGATATTGTAATGTAGCTAAATCTGGTTATCTATAATGTCATCCTATTTGGTAACCTATTTGTCTCAAATTAATCCAAGAAAAGAAGCACTAATGGGAAGGAAAAGGTGAGGAAGAGTCACTAGCAACTGGCATCAAAGAAAGTTGAAAGTTTAGATAGATCCACAGAGATTTTAATGAGATATTATTGCACCATTTGAAATCACTATTTTTATTCACAATTATGTGAGAATATTTGCTTAATAAATTTTCCTCAATAGTCTTAGTTAAAGGAATTTTAAGGGATCAAAATTTATAAAATAAAATATTTCTTTTATTTTTGCACATTGTTGCAGGATACTGTCTCTGAATGCCTACTTGTTAACCTACTCATTATATTTAATAACATTCAGCCGACTCATTTTGTGCCACAAATGGGGAAAACAGTATTCATGTAGAAAATGAGCAGACTTTTTGCTGGCATACACAATGCCTCAAGTTAAATTGCATTTTAGCACTGGGTGGATCTTTCTCTAGATAAGAAAGTCACCTAGCAGGTCTGCTCTTAACCATGAAAGCAAGCTGGATGACTTTGGGCAATCATGATTTCTCAGCCAAACTACTCCAAAGGGCTCAAGTTGTGGAGAAGAAAATAGAGAAGAAAGGACTGTTCATGCCAACTTCAGCTGCTGCAGGATATAAATGGTCTAATATAGAGCCTTATGTTTACATACAACTTATTGTAGAGAAACAAATAGAACAAAATTAACATCAAATACAAAGGCCGAATCTAGATGAAAAGAGATGGGGCAGTGTTTACACAAAGACAGAAGAAACACATTCATGTAGTGATACGTATAATAACTACTATTAAAATGGCTATGTTGACAGTTTGGATGAGAAACTGGACAAGCATTAGAATGCTGAAGATTACAAGGATACATTTCTGAGTCTGTACAGAGAATCTTCCATGTTATTGAGAAACAGGATTATTCTTTTAATTGCTATAGCTTTGCAGATACGTTTTTGTCCAATTTTGCTGCTATACTTACACTGACTTAAAACCATGCAGGATAAAAATAGTTAACTTGAAAAAAGAAGAGCAAAGGTGGGAGTAACTCAGCAGGCAGGGCAAATTAGCTGGTAACAATGCAATCTTGTACATGTCAAAAAAGAAAATAACCAGTGGTGCTTACTTCCTCCCAGGTAATTGGGTGTAGGATTGACGCCTTGGTAAATTAAATTGTTAAGAAAAGTGGAATGAGAAATGAGAAGACTTCCTCTGTAGCATACAATAACTAGTGAGATATTCAGATATCTCAGATGCCCCAACTTTAATTGCGATGTCTGCATATTTTTAAAGTTATTGTTTTAAAGTATACAATGTAATGCAATGTCCCAGATAATACAATTTATAGAATTTCTCAGTATATTCTATACAATAGCAACAAGAACAATTTACCAGAATACCTTGAAGATGTGTTATTTTTACCTCTTTTTTAAACATTGCATGCATACATTTTAGTCATTCAGTTACTATAACCAGTACTTAAATTATTTTTGGCACTTTTTCAGTTTCATCTTCAAAATATTATTGTAGTATGCTAGATGAGGAAGACTAAAATGAAGCACTGAATTTGAAAGGTTGGTGCAGTTACAGTGGTTTTTTTGTCTTGATATATATCTCATACGATCATACGATCATATTCATATTCTAAATGTGGAAGCCTTGGTCAGGCCACAGAGCAAGCTGGGATGTTGGGGGAAAAATGCCTTGAATTTTTCCTCAAACTACCAACCTGAAAGTAAATAAACTGGATAAATATTTAAAATATAAGGACTGATTACCAGGATGGACTAGAGCATCTTTACTGTTTACCAAGAAGAGTGAAACATTGCTTATCTTCATTTCCACAATGCAAAAAGTTCTGTGGTTCAACATGACACCATATTTAGAAATGCAGAATGGAAATAGGGAGGAAAAAATGCAAAGTGTTAGTAGCATGTGATGATTGATCCTAAAGCAGTTTGTAATTTATTGAAGGCCACATATGGTTTCTTCTGTATCTGATTAACCGTCTCTGTAAGATGACCGTCATTTCTGTAATAACGACAGATTATTCCATTCTTGAACAGATGGATATTGGCTGGGTGTAATCAATAGCTTGCAAAGGACGATACTTTGAATTATCTGGTTATCCTTTTTATCTGCCACAGACAGTCCTGCTTTTTTATCATGCCAGTTTAATGTAAGATATCCTGAAATGATGTGCGCTCTGTTTTGCTGCTAAATATGTTGTGACACAGAACAGTAAAACTGTATTTTTGTAGGATAATCAGATAGCAGTGCAGCTGCTATAAAAGACCAAATAAAAGTTTTGTCCAATGATAGATTTTATTGTCACTTTCAGAGCCAGTTGATATTAATCTTTTTGTCACACTTGTGTGGGGAAAACCTTGATTTAATAAAACTGCATTCTATTCTATGAAGTGGCAATTAAAACAAGACATTATGCTGCTGCTGTTTACATGGAAAAACAAACATTTTTCCTTCTCTGTAAAGCTGATGAGATTTTATTTGTTTAGCCTTCATGGAGCTTCCTCTGAGTATCTCTCCCTGACAGCCTCTGAATGCCATTTCATTTCCAAATGTCTTTTCAGGTTGAAATTAACCTTCATTCATTATTCAGCCTAAGAAAGGACAGGTATTTTAGCTGGCAGGACTGGTGTCTGGTGATTGAAGGCTTTGTTCCTTTGTTGGAAGGCAAGAGGTGCTGGTTTCTTGGTGGGAAGCTTGGCATCAATGAGTATCCATTTTAAAGATTTGCATGGCAACTTTATATTTCCTCTAATACACTTTTTAATAACTGAACTTCAGCAGATGGACATGGAAGCCCTTTGATGCATAATTTTAGCAAGCTAGAACAAAAGGTTGTTTGGCACTGTTTTATTCACACACTTTCTGGAAATGGAAGATTTGACTATATCACATACTGAAGACTTGTGAACACATTTAGATGAAGCAATTGTGTAGTAATACTGTGGAACATTCTGTTTAAGAGGAATGTCTTGCTTTCATGAAATTCCTCCATGTTATGGCCTTGTTTGTGTAGATAGCTACCCTAATCTCTATCGATATTTCCAGGTGAAGTAGTTATACATACCAAGTCATTGTTTCAAACTCACAATTTAATACAGTGTTGTCCAAACTTGGCCACTTTAAGATGAGTGGACTTCAACTCCCAGAATTCCCCAGCCAGCCATGCAGATGCTGGCTGGGGAATTCTGGGAGTTGAAGTTCACTCATCTTAAAGTGGCCAAGTTTAGACAACACTGATTTAATATTTTCATCAAATTTTCATCCCCCTCTTGTTTAAAGTATATGACAGATCATCTACATAAATCAGAATAAGTATCTGTTTTCCAGTTTCTTTGCTGCTGTAACATTGCTGCTGTAACCTCACTATAAAAATATTTTGCTTATTGTCTCTTGCAGCTTGTTTTAACTGGTAAAGACATTTTTGCAATTTATATAAGCATTCTGACTGCTGTTAGTCTCTAAATTCAGGATGTTGTTCATACAAATTTCTTCTTTCAGATCTCTGTGGTAGAATTCTGTTTTAATATCACAATGTTTAAGTAGTGCCTTTTTTCTTTCAGCTATAGTACCTGAGAACATTGTGGTTTTAATATGTTTAGCTTCTGGTTTATATGTTTTATAATATTTTTCCTCAAATGTTTGCATATATCCTTTTGTACCCAGTCAGGTTGTTCTATTGCCTTAAAGTCAGTGTTCCAACTATTTGACAGAAGAAATAGCTCTATTTTCAGTGAAGAACACCATTTTTAAATCTTTGGGAAGGCAAGCAGGGATATTTTAACTGTAAACTCTCTGTCTAATGCAAACTATTACATTTGAAAACTATTCATGTGTCTTCAAATCTTTGCTGCAAACAGAGCTATTTGCTTCCTGCTGGCAAATTCTGGTCCCACCTAACATAGCTACAGGCATGATTTTCTGCAAGGAAGTTAAAAACAAAAGAATGGGCAGTTGTGGCAACAGATTGTGCAGGAGATGGGTGTGCAAATACTATACTAATATTTGTGGGTAGGTGACTAGCATAATAAAATACCTGCTCGCTGGCCTGTGTATACAGTTGATTTTTATGAAAGCTATTTTATTTTGGAATTACTAAAACCAAAGGTTCCAATAAGGGATCTAAAAACAAAAAGCTATTTTCTGATTGCTTAAAATTAATATTTTGCTTTTACATATTACTTTTAAGATGTTAATAAGAACATAACAAGAACTTTGTTGGGTGGGCCCATAGGCCCATCTAAGTCCAATATTTTCTGCCACACAGTTGCTCACTACTATGCATTTGGGAAACTTACAGGTCTAGAGGTCTACCGATCTTCAGGAATTTCACCTTTAGAGTTTCTTCCTAGCAACCACTCTTTAAAACCTGCCATCTAGGATTCAGAAGATAGCAAAAACCTCTCAATATTAGGAGCCATTGTTTGTTTCTCCATCAACCTGTTTAGTCTCCTTTTTTAAGGATCTAAACTGGCTTCCTTAACAGCAACTAATTCCAGTGTTTTTACTCTTTGAAAATGCATTTCTTTCTATCAGTCCTGAATTTCTCTGTATTTCATTCTAATGGATGACTTCAAGTTCTAACTCTGTAGCAAAGAGAGAAAATCTCTTTCTCCTATTATTTACACCTCTGAGATTTATTCGCCTCTATTATGTCTCCTCTTATCTTGCTTTATTTCAGTAACATAAAATGGTTCACTTGATGTGATTTGATAGTATCTCATTAGCATATTATAAAATTTAATCGTATTTTAAAAAATTAAATGTTTTGAATGAATTTCTGAGACTCACCCAATCTTAATATTACATTTCTCACAATAATCACATACCACAGTAAATGAGGAATTCTGTAATTATGTCTTTTAAGAAATATGGTGAGTTTGACACAGTACTTAGGCAGGAAAACAGTTGCCTTACATGGAGTTGCCTATAAAAATGTAGTTGATAGGATACATGATCAATAAAATAATTTCCTTACTTTTGCTTGTGAGATGAATTTTAACCACTGATTAGTCTAATATTGATTGTCATGATATCACAAGCTGTTGAAATTAACAGTTACATAATAAATATAAATAAATAATGTAGATATTACTTTTGTTTCTTGATTAGTAACACATACAGGAAAAAAAAGGTTTATGCATCATTAATAAAATGTGTTAAACTTTCAATAAAATTCAATAATTAAAAAAATCTTTGGTTTAAGATGATGCAATCCAAACCATGTTTGATGTACAGGTTATTTATTTGATCTTGTATGATGTGATGGCTTAAGAAGTCATGATCCAGCAGGCAAGCACACTTTATTGGTTTCTGTTACTCTTTATTTAAATTCAAACCAGAGAATAGAGCTCCTTGTTCTTTGCTCTTATGGATTCAGGGGTGACTGCTAATTTCATAGATGAAGCCACAGTACAAAAATTAAGGTTGCCAACCCAGACTCTCAAAAATCCAATGATGGTAGAGACAATCGATGGGCAGCCACTGAAAGCAGGGCTGGACACAAGGGATGCTTTTATACACATTCCCGAAATGCCAGTTACACTGGTTACAAGCACTGCACATTCCCTCCTCCTGGCCTGGTCTAGCACAACAAAGCACCTAGCTTGCCAGATAAATACTCAGACTTTGCAGATATATTTGGGGAGGAAGAGACAACTACATTGTCCTCTCATCAAGTATGTGATTACACCATCAATTTGAAATCAGTTTTAAACCAGGAGCCTAGATTCCAGCAAAGAAACAATATCCGATATTTACTCATGAGTTAGCCATCCTGAAAGAATATTTGGATGACAATGTAAAAAAAAAAAAAGGATTTATTCACCCTTCCAGATCTCTAGCATCTACACCAAAGTTTTTTGTCCCCAAAAAGTATGGTGTGTGTGTGTGGTGTGCGTGTGTGACAGAGAGAGAGAGTGATGAGGACTGTCCATGACTATAAAAATCTGAACAGAGATTTTTATTATTAAAAATAATAAAAATTATTACTTTACTATTAGAGATCATTACCCATTACCCCTTATTTCAGATCTCCTGGACTGCCTCCAAAAGGCATACGTTTTTACAAGGTTAGACTTAAAAAGCACTTACAATTTCATCAAAGTGAAAGGACATGAATACTTAACTGCATTTGATATAAGGTATGGCAAATTTGAATACATGGTGATGCCTTTTGGCTTGGTTAATTCTGCAGCTGTCTTCTCCAGATTCATAAATGAAATATTTTTGGACATTTTAGACAAGTATGTAGTGGTATATTTAGATGACATATAATTTTTTTATAAAGATTCTTTCTTGCATGATATGTGTGTCAGAAATGTCTTAAAAAGGCTCCATGAACACAAGCTTTTTTCTAAGCTAGAGAAGGATGCATTTGATCTACCTCAATTCAACTATTCAGGGTGTAGGCTCTATACTGAAGGCATACAGATGGATCCTTCAAAGGTACAATCCATACTGTCAGGGCACTGTCCCCCATCCCCCCACCCCAGTAATGTGAAAGATGTACAACATTTTCTGAGCTTTGCTAACTTTTCTGTTGGAAGTTCATCCCTAATTTTGCAGACTATATAAAGCTACTGTCTCAACTTCTAAAAAAAGGATTGTAAGCTCTTATGGTTTACTTAAGAACAGCATTGCAAGAATTGAAAAAGCACTTCACAGCCACTGCTCAGTCACCCCACCTGTCAATTCATAGTACAGACCAATGCTTCAGATGTGGCAGAAGGAGCAGTTCTCCTCTATGGAGAGAAAGAGAGGGGATCAGATATCCTGCTGTGTGCCTTTTACTTACAGGTTTCTTCTCCCAGCAAAAAAAAATGGACATTTTCAAGTCTTGACTCCTGGCAACTGCATGGACTATTCCCTGCAGTTTTCTTGGCAAGATTTTTCAGAAGTGGTTTGCCATTGCCTTCTTCTTAGGCTGAGAGACAGTGGCCCAAAGTCACCCAGATGGCTTCATGCCAAAGGCAGGACTAGAACTTACAGTCTTCCAGTTTCCAGCTTGGTGCCTTAGCCACTACACCAAACACTCCTTATGGTCTAAATAGACCTTTCCAATTGAATGCTTCTGTTTCATGATCCATTATTTAATCCTGACAAAGATCTTTCCCTTTTAAGATCAGAAGGAAATTAGTTCTGTTGTACCTTTATTTAGATACAAAAATACTGGAGACAGAAAATATGAGGGTGGAATGAGGAGTGTGGACTTAGTGATTAGCAGAATGGCCAAGGTCTCAGAAACCTAGAGGAAAGCAAATGTCACAAAAAGAAATAAGGAATACCTGGGAAACTGCATATATGTCAACTCAGTGTGTAAATCCAACAGTGTCACTGAGCATGTTTAATTTAACAGTTAGCAAGAGCTATCAAGATTTCTCACAAAGAAGTCATGCCATAATTAACCTACCTCCTTTTCTGTCAGAATCACAGGCTTATTAGATCAGGGGGATGCCATGAATATGGTGAGGGGACTGGATACCAACTTATGTGAGGAATGGTTAAATGTATTAGGTATATTCACTGTGCAGAAGAGAAGATTGAGGGATATGCGATAGCAGTCTTCAGATATCTAAATAGTTGTCACACAAGGACTTTCTCTATTTTACCTGGGTGCAGAACCAGAACCAATGAGTTGGAACTAGAAGGAAGTAGACTCAGGATAGATATTAAGAGGAGTTTCCTAAGAGTAAGAACTCTCAACTACAGGAGTTTGCTTCATGAAGTTATATGTTCCCATTCACAAGAGCTCCTTAAATAGAAATTGGATAACTACCCGTCTGAAATGCTTTAGAAGAGCTTGCACTGAGTGGTGGGCAGGGTGTGTGTGTTAAACTAGATGATCTCTGTAGCACCTTCCTACTCCTACTGGATTCTATAATTCCAGAAATAGCCCCTATACATAACAGAATGGTAACAAGGGAAAAATTAAACTCTAGGGCAAAGCTAAATAACTTCCAAAAGGAGAAATAGCATGTTGTATCTCTATATGATTCACTTTTAGTCTATGCAATCCTTCCACTAGGAATAGTAAATCTTCTATTATCTCTATAAGATTAGATCATTAATGAAGCAGAAACTCAGGAGAATGTTACCTACCACAGAGGAGGTTATTCAGTGCATCACTACCTTCATTACTATTCTGGGACTGACTCCTTCCAGTGAAGAAGCACAAAGTCAGAGCAATGTCTCTCACATAAGTACAAGGGATATGGAAATACTTATCTGAGGATTTTTAAAAATTCATTATGAAAATCCCTATATTCTGAAGAGACCCACACTTCTGTGTGCAGCATCTATGATTTGGGACATCTGGAGTACCAGCGTTCATAGATAGTATCTAATGTTTTGTTCACCAATACATTTCTGCAGGCTGCATTTTTCTTCATATACTAAATCAGGTTGGAGCCACCCACCACTTTTATGATGTATGCTTGGTCTTATTAAGAAGGCAGGTCTATCAAGTTTTCTGATTTGCTAATTATATCACTAAGTTTAAAAATATTGCAAAACTTACCACTAGACTAAATAACAGTCTTTTCTTTGACTAAGAGGCCAGCTCTTACTGGATTCACATGCCATTATCATGTAAAACTTAATATTTAGTGTGGTCTTCATTCTCTGATTCATATCCTGTTTTTTTTGCAGAAACTCTGCTCACACTCTGAAGTTTCTGTTTTAATGCACTGTTAGGTTGACCGATCATGAATTAAAATTCTGTGAGTGTGATTGTTCTCACACTCAGTTCCCCCCTTTCTCCTTTTCTTTACATATCTTATTAAAACCTTCCCAAAATGCAAGATGCACAGATACTGTGCATACATATACACACATACACATATAGAGCCTTTGTGGTCCCAAACTGTTGTTCACGAATTTGTTCTCTTCTGTGGTTTAGGCAAGTAAATCCCAAGTGCCTTCTTTTAATTTATTTTTCCTCCTACCATTGGGATGAAGAACAGAAGGACTTTGAGATAAAGCTTAACCAGAAGAGCTTAGAGGCAAGCCTCAGAATCTAATGGTGGAAGGAATCCACTAGTAGGAAGAAAAACAAACTATACTATATGGATACTCTTTCCATATCTGTAGCATTTATTTTCTTTGACAAACAAAAAAAGTAGTGTAAACACAGTGCATTTCTGAAATGCACTGAAAATTTTTCAAGCTAAAATTTGCAGCATCTTACAAGATGGCCCCAGTTAGTTATAATTTATAATTCACAGCTTTACAATGAACAGTACAAAAATGTGAGTATCCCATTTTTGCAAGAGTTTCTAAAACACTCTTCAAATGGTAAGTGGACAATTAGGCTTCATTGATTTTTTTTTACTGCAAACCAAATTCTCTGTGTTGTTAAACAGCTTGAAGCTGCAAAGGAACATACCAGATGGAGTGCAAAAGAAAGAGAAATAAACCTATTAACAGAGAGGGGAACCCAGTTACTTCCCATCAGGGGAGAAAATGACCGTATTTGTTTTCTGCACAGAATGTCAGCACTTTTGCTGCTTGTTGAGGCATTCTGCCTGCTAACTCAGTAGATAGAAGAATCTTCACCACTGCCCTGAAACCAAAGTATTTCACTAAAAGCAACAGCTGTCTTGCTATTTTATAATGAAGATACATGTATTAAAAGTGCAACTTAAACTTTCCCTTAGAGAGGGCTCTCTAACTATGCCCAAGCCCCTCAAGCATTTGAGGAACAACGATAAAATAATTTGGAGTTGACATAAATTTGCTTTGATGCTACACAGAAAAATACTGGATTGTTGTACATAGCCACAGGATTAAATCCACTGAAAAAGGGTAGCAGGAGGTCCAATTGAACATACTTACTGGCATGATATTGTCATAAGGCACAACATGCCATACCTACCAAATCTTTTTGTCTTGAAATCAACAGTAGACCATGGGGGTAAAGTTTATCACTGTTTATTATTTCCATCAGCAACTTAGCTTCTTTCAGTCTGGGATGCAGCTGAAGCTTAAACTTTAGCATTTCTCTAAAGCTTGTTTCTTTGATAAATGCTATTGCTTGTTTTTCATACCTAACCCTTTTTTTTTTTTGGCCTTTCAGTTTTTTGTTAACAGTGGTAATGGGGGCCCTACAGAGGCAAACCACTCATATTTCCATCTTTAAAAAGACCCTCCAAATGAGCTAAATTATACCACTAAAATTTAGCCCTTTACTGCCAACTGTTTGTTGCAAAATCTCAGGATGCTGGGTATCTGGGCTGTATCACTGAAATTAATGAAGCAACAAGATATAAATCTGCTTTCTGTATAAGGTAATGTTTTTTTCAAACTGAGCTTTACTTCTGGTAACTTTATGGACATGTACAGTAAATCTGGATTTCATGGCAGCCCTAAAGAATTGCTTTTTGAACATCTCAATCTAGCCAACAGCACTGGGATTTCCTAGTGGTCACCCATATAAGTACTTTCAAATACAGGATTTAAGTATAAGAGGTTCTGAATATACAGTCAGGTCAGGAAATATTGGGACATCGACACAATTCTAACATCTTTGGCTCTATACACCACCACAATGGATTTGGAATGAAACAAACACAATCTGCGTTAACTGCAGACTGTCAGCTTTAATTTGAGGGTATGTACATCCAACTCAGGTGAACGGTGTAGGAATTACAACAGTTTGCATATGTGCCTCCCACTTGTTAAGGGACCAAAAGTAATGGGACAATTGGCTTCTCAGCTGTTCCATGGCCAGGTGTGTGCTATCCCCTCAGTACCCCAATTATAATGTGCAGATAAAAGGCCCAGAGTTCATTTCAAGTGTGCTATTTGCATTTGGAATCTGTTGCTGTCAACTCTCAAGATGAGATCCAAAGAGCTGTCACTATCAGTGAAGCAAGCCATCATTAGGCTGAAGAAACAAAACAAACCCATCAGAGAGATAGCAAGAACATTAGGCGTGGCCAAAACAACTGTTTGGAACATTCTCAAAAAGAAGGAACGCACCGGTGAGCTCAGCAACACCAAAAGACCTGGGAGACAACGGAAAACAACTGTGGTGGATGACCAAAGAATTCATTCCCTGGTGAAGAAAACACCCTTCACAACAGTTGGCCAGATCAAGAACACTCTCCAGGAGGTAGGTGTATGTGTGTCAAAGTCAACAATCAAAAGAAGACTTCACCAGAGTGAATACAGAGGGTTCACCACAAGATGTAAACCATTGGTGAGCCTCAAAAACAGGAAGGCCAGATTAGAGTTTGCCAAACGACATCAAAAAAACCCTTCACAGTTCTGGAACAACATCCTATGGACAGATGAGACCAAGATCAACTTGTACCAGAGTGATGGGAAGAGAAGAGTATGGAGAAGGAAAGGAACTGCTCATGATCCTAAGCATACCACCTCATCAGTGAAGCATGGTGGTGGTAGTGTCATGGCGTGGGCATGTATGGCTGCCAATGGAACTGGTTCTCTTGTATTTATTGATGATGTGACTGCTGACAAAAGCAGCAGGATGAATTCTGCAGTGTTTCGGGCAATATTATCTGCTCACATTCAGCCAAATGCTGCAGAACTCATTGGACGGCGCTTCACAGTACAGATGGACAATGACCCAAAGCATACTGCAAAAGCAACCAAAGAGTGTTTGAAGGGACAGAAGTGGAATGTTATGCAATGGCCAAGTCAGTCACCTGACCTGAATCCCATTGAGCATGCATTTCACTTGCTGAAGACAAAACTGAAGGGAAAATGCCCCAAGAACAAGCAGGAACTGAAGATAGTTGCAGTAGAGGCCTGGCAGAGCATCACCAGGGATGAAACCCAGCGTCTGGTGTTGTCTATGCGTTCCAGACTTCAGGCTGTGATTGACTGCAACGGATTTGCAACCAAGTATTAAAAAGGGAAAGTTTGATGTATGATTATTATTCTGTCCCATTACTTTTGGTCCCTTAACAAGTGGGAGGCACATATGCAAACTGTTGTAATTCCTACACCGTTCACCTGAGTTGGATGTACATACCCTCAAATTAAAGCTGACAGTCTGCAGTTAACGCAGATTGTGTTTGTTTCATTCCAAATCCATTGTGGTGGTGTATAGAGCCAAAGATGTTAGAATTGTGTCGATGTCCCAATATTTCTGGACCTGACTGTAGGAGAGAGCACTTTTGGGCAATGGTCAAGAATGGATCTTGAGAAAAAATACTGAAGAAAAAGAAAAAAAATGAAAGAAACAACTGTACGAGGAAAATGACTGCAGAAAGAAAAAGTACAAGCCCTGTAAGAGAAAGTATTAGAAAATAGATTAATCTAACTAATTTAAAGAATGAAATATGGACATAAAAAGAGGATATTGGAAACTGTTTGGAACAGAGTAAAAGTAACTATATTACTGAGTGCCAGATGGAAGTGTGTGGAGTTACACAAATGGATTGCAAAAAAGAAAAGATGCTTGGTGGAATGATGAAGTGAAAGACACTGTGGTTTAGGAAAAAAATGTATGTAAGAAAATGCAAAACATGAGGATAACATAAAGGATTGCATATATAGAAAAAAACATAATTGCATAGAATGTAGTCAAAGAGTAAGAAACAGTTAAGTTTAAAAGAGACAATGAAAATGCAGAACAATACTAATGGAAACTGACAATTGATGAAATTGGCAAAAAGATAGTCATAAATGCTCTAAGAATGTTGAAAAATACTAAGGCTGCAGATGTTAATGATGAAACCAGAGAAATGTTAAAATATGGATTGGGTTTATTCTGTGTGACTTGCTATGTGACTTGTTTAACATGTCTGTGAAGACTGTATCTGTGCTGATGATTGGAAGGATGCTGTTATTGTTCCCCTATAATAGGAAGGCAGCAAGAGTGAACACAGACATTTCAGAGGGATTATTTTGTTAAGTCTACTTGGAAAAGAGTTTGGAAGAATTCTAATAGAAAGAATACAAAAGGTGACAAAAAACAAAATTTGGACTATGCAGTGTGGTTTTATCCTGGGCAGAGGGTGTGTCAAAAGAGTTTTGCTCTTCAGCAAGTTCTTGAGAAATATATGACTGTTTTAAAGTAGACAAAATAACTGATGGTTTTGAACATGTAAGACCGAGTTTGAAATAGAATTGTGTACAAATGATGAACACGTAATTGTTAAAATGTATAAACTTTTATTGAAATTTGAAGCAGAAGAAGAACAAGTGAAAGAATATATGATAAAGTGGGCTAAAATTTTTGGTTATAATATACAGATGGAACAATGGGAAAATATGTGGTTGAAAGGATTGAAATTTACATTGTTATAATCTTAAAGAGAACTTTTATAAAATGAGGCACCTTTGGTATATGTCACCAGAGAAATCGTCAAGAATGTATAAAGGCACTTCAAATTTCTGTTGCAAATGTGAACAACAAGAAAGGACATTTTATCATGTTTGGTGGACATGTAAGAAAGCTAGAAAATGCTGGATTCAAATACATACACTGATTCAAAGGATTTTAAAGATTAATATACAATTAAGACCAGAGGCTTTTCTTTTGGGATTGATGGACAAACAGAAGAAAAGTCATGGAACTCTGTTTTTCTACATGATAACTGCAGCAAGATTATTGTATGCACAAAGGTGGAAAGATCTGGCATTACTCACAATGGAGAAATGGTTGATGAAGATGGAACTTGCTGGGATGGCTAAATTGACTTCTTTGATCAGAGAAAGACAATATCTGTGTTTATTGCTGACTGGAAACCCCTTATAGACTTTTTGTGTGAAACAGAAAAAAATGAACTTATGATTTATGGTTTTGATGATTAGACAGAATAGATTATAGAAAGAAGACGGTTATGTTGTAACCACAGAGTAAGAGGTAGACTCATAATTGTACTTATAACTGCTGTAAAGAAGATCAGAAGCTACTTCTTTGTATCTTTTTTCTTTCTCTTCTATTTTTCTTTTACTTTTTTTCTTTCTTGCACTTTTAGCTTTCTCTTTGATTTCTTTTTCTTTTTTTCCTTTATATTAGTTTGTATTAGTTTTTATCTTATTATACAAGAGATTTATGAGTGTGAGAAAGTGGGAAAATATATTGTGTATTTGTTGATTTATAGAGGAGAGAAATAAGAAACCATGAAATCCATAGAATAAGACACCTCTTTCTATAAAGTGTTTACGTCTTTTAAAAAGAGAGTGTTTTGTCATGTTTTACCTAATGAAATAAAGACATATTCCTTATTTATATCATTAATTGCATCTTTAAAAACCACTTCAGTGAGGGAAATAAAACATGAAATTTAGACTCTTACAAGGTATATCAGATTAGCCAGTTATCCATTGAAGGTTTTTTTTTTTTTGTAAACCAGGTAACAAATGTGGTTTAAGTAGATATTATGAAGCTTTATATCAATTGTAATTTCAACTTTTATATCTGTATAAACTATGCATTAAATTAGAGGTAAATTCTGCAACCTTCAGAAACTGTAGGTCAGAGATGTATGCTTTTTAATATCTAGCTGCTTTTCAGCAAGGCTTTCATCAAATTAATGACTAAATTGTACTGATTGTAAAGCTGTTGTAATGAGATAATTAGTAAAGCCAATGACAAACCACAGAGAATGAAATGAACGAGCAATTCAATACAAACCAGATGGATATCTTCAATATATTTCTTGTTATCTGCTTATGGTGTTATGCTAAACTGCACTGAATCAGTAGTCAGGAAAATCATTTGAAGAACAACAAAAACAAAACTGTCTGTTCCAAATATATGCTAGGATAGATCTGGTCAGACAGTGTTTACTGGAGAGAAACAGCATGGACCTCTGGGATTAAAACACAGTCCTATCCATGTTTATGCAGATACAGATTCTGCTGTAATCCCAAAATAATGCAGTGTTATTTGCAAGAATATTTTTTAAAATCCACTGTGTCCATGCACTGCTTCATACATTTTTTAAAAAAATCTTTAAACTTCTCATCTCTCTCTTTCTGAGAACCTCATCAATTCCACCTAACAACATTTTCTTTGTCTTCTTCCCATTTCTCAACCTATTCACTCTATTGCCATATATTTATTTTGCAGTTTGGTTCTCATTCATTATTTCTTTCTACATGACCAAACAAACTCAATTTTCTTCTTTCATACTGGTCACTCACTTGTATTCAATCAACATTCATTCCTCACACATTTATTCTTTGATACATTACAGGTAGTTGTTGGTTAACCACTCATTCAGCGACTGTTTGAACTTGCGATGATGCTGACCGAGTGGTACTTATGATTGGTCCTTGAAGTTCCAGCCATCACAGCGTCCTGCTGTCACATTATTTGTGACCTTCCCTGCTCTCTTCCCACAAGCAAAGTCAATGTCACGTGAAGTCCTTGCTTAACAACCCGTGCAGTCCTTGCTTAACGATGGTAACCAGGGACTGCCATTGCTAAGCGGTGTGGTCACATGATGTCATGCTTTACAACTACATTGCTTAGTGATGGAAATTCCAGCCCAATTACCATCATTAAGCAAGGACTACCTGTAATTTCCATACTCCTCATTGCATCATACAAACAATGTAACATTTGCTGCAAATCTTTTGAGTTTTCTCGGCCAATAACATGACATCATCTGCATATAAATATATGGATATACTCACATCCCCACCCAACAGATCTCTAATCATTACCAAAACATTCCTTACACATTCACTCAGAAATAGATTAAGAACTAAGGGGATATCATACATAAAATCATATAGCTTGAATGGACTTCAGAGATTATCAGATCCGCTGTTTTACTCAGTGCAGAATCCAATACAGAATCTCTGACAGATTATCATCCCACCTCTGTTTGAAGACCTCTAAAAAAGAGAATTCACCACTTCATATAGCAGCCTGAGCTTACTTCCTTACTACCTAGTTTTTACCCACTGGTTTCTGGTCCTACCCTCTGGGGCAACAGAAGACAAGTCTACTCCTTCTATGTGATAACTCTTCAGATATTTGAAGATGATTATCATATTTTCCCCTAGTTACCCCTTTTCTAGGCTAAACATACCCAGATCCTTTAACTATTCCTCATGGGGCTTAATTTCCAGATCCTCACCTTCCATATTCAACTCCATATTTCTGCAAAACTTTATATCATTCAAATCTATTCACTGTATCATGTGCTTTGTCTTAATCAATGAATGCACAACAAGCTTCCTTTTCCAAATCCATGCATTTCTCAGTAACTTGCTAAGGAAGAAAAACCTGGTCTGTGCAATCCCTGCCCAACACAAAGCTGCACTGCACTTCCCAAAGTTTGCTAGTTGTCAAACAGCTATACTTAATATACAAATCCCCCAGTACTTTTCACATTCACTCTTGCTACCTTTCTCTTTGTATAGGGTGTAGTACAATTGTACAACAGAAATGTAGTGGCAAGGACTATGTAGTGGCAAGGATGAACTTGCTAATCACCCCCAGCAGCCCCTCGTTAACAATTCAATAGAAGAAAAAACCCTGCCTAATCACCAGGAAGATACACACAGATGCTGACACCAAAACAAGCAGACACTCAGTAACCCAACCCCCCCACACCCCCAATCCCCCCCTTCCCCTCCCCCCCGGATCTCTATAAATACCCACAAAAGGGTCACATCACCCTGGGCACAGAGAGAACTGCTCTTGTCTGTGCTCCTGCACTCTGAAGATGCTGGTCACAGGTGCTGGCGAAACGTTAGGAAACAAAACCTCCAGAACATGGCCACACAGCTCGGAAGACCCACACCAGCCATCGTAGTGGCAAGGAGTTTTAGCTGGTGTACTCTATTTTTGGTGCATTCCTATGTGAAATTGTTTCTCTTTCATATTTCTGTGCATAATAAGGCCTTAGATTTCTAAAAGCAAACCTTCACAGCCTCCTTCCAGTTGCTTATCTAGCAGCTTAACTCAAGAATGTTATCTCTTTCTTTTCAAAGTGCTTTGTGAGGTGCAAGGAGGGTGTGCTAGATGAGGTAGTTTTGATAGCTATTAGGCAACAAATAGAAATAATAGCTGTATTTCATTAAGCTGGGATGACCCTCCTATGGATGGGTCTGAACAGAGGCCTGCCTGGAAAAGATGCCTACACTGGCTGGAATAATTTGGGGAACATCTGCATCTGCCTTTGATGGGGGGCTCCCAGCTGCTCCAGAGATGTGAGATTCTGTCCTCCATTTATCCTCCTCTGCTGAACACTGCCATGTCTCGTTTATTGCCTTGCCTCTCAGTATTTCCTCTCTGTCTTATACCTTGCAGTTAAAGTTATTCTTTTGCTTTCCTTTGCTCAATACATCTGCCAGCTTCTACTTGATTTGTGTGTTGGTTGCACTTGAATACATGGAACTGCTGCTGACATTTTACTGTGGGAAAATATGGGGAGCAAGAATAGCATTTTTCCAGTCACCAGGCACAGATACAGCCTTCATACAAACATTGAACAAATAATATCTCTACATAAGCAGTCATACCTATATTTCTCCTGTTATAACATTAGTCTTACTATTTTTCAACGTTCTCTTAATATGCCTCCTTTTTATTACTTTTTTCTTGGACGCTAATATAGCATTCCTTTCAGTTCCACTCTCAGACATATGATTGTCATTCTCATACAGACCTCTAAAATATTTCTTTCAGCATTCCCTCATTTCAGTTTTATCCTCAAACATTTCATCACTTTCTTTTTAATTCCATTCAGTCTCCTGGAGGCACTTTGTTTAGCCCTTCTTCACCACATCCAAAACTATTTTTTTCCATCAAAATCACTCTCCATTTCCTCTGCCCTTTTAATTAAATAGTAATAGACACATAAAAGAGAAACAAAATGGACCAACAAAGAAAGAACCAGAAAGATAACCTTAAAATTAAAGATTAGGAGAAATCAATTAAAAAAAAAAAAAGAGAGAAATCTGATAAGGAAAAGAAGATGAAGCCAGCAGAACAAGAAGACAGTGAGCTATAAGAAGATTAAAATTATACGGATAAAAAGAGCTAGATAGCAGGAAGTGGAAACAGCTTTCTTAAGCAAAGCAAATAAATAGTAAGAGAAGACAGAAAACCTTATGGTAGAAGAACATAAGCTGCTGCAAAATTAATGAGCAGGAGGCTATGGTCTTGAATAGAAAGTCTCTGGAGCCTCATTTATGAATGGGATAATCAATATATATTGAGTAGCTCAGAGAACTCAAGTTGGGCAACTTTGGTAGTCTCCAGTGAATATTGCAATACATATATATTTTGCAGAAGGCACGTGTCTCAACTGATCAAAGTGCAGAGGACTGAAGCCAGCAGTAATATACAGTGGAATAGTCATCCTGATGGACGGAATTGTTTGGACCAGAGGATTCTTTACAATTGCATGCAATAGTTGTTGCTGAAATAGTGATTATTACACTGTTCTATCAAGTGCTTTCCATTTTTTTTTAAATACAGTGATACATCGTGTGAATAATTCCATTCACTTTCTGACAGAGGGAAGTGAGTGAGCAACACAAGACTTCTGCATTGTGGTTGGCGTTCTTAGCATGACAGGTCTCCTGGGGAGCAGACATACGTTCATACATGTATTGTTGTACTCTGATTCATTTGTAGGAGTAACAAGTAGTTTTAGAGCCAGAATGTACAGTATGGTTGTGATACTAAAGGAATATTCATATGTTGAACATCTAATGTTAGAACCTGTTCCTGAGTAAAAATGATTGGTAGCTGGGGGTTGGTCAGTGGATGGATGGAGAAAGATTGCAGCCTGTATATTAGCTGTGCTAACTTTTGTTTTGCCAACATTTTAAAATATTCAGTACAAGTCATCATCAACAGACTTGGATAAGAAATCATTCATTCACTCAAACTCAGATTCTTTCTCTTTCACATTCTCTCTTCTTGATTCTATATTTAGGCGCTGACACTGCTACTGTTACTAAAGACCAAAGCTTGCTTTCTCACTCACTACTGCTAATGTTCTCTCTGGGAGAACTATAGCTGGTTTTGTTTCCGTTGCACAGGAAATCTGCAGCAAACATTTCTGATGTTCTGAATGCTGCCTGCTGTTGCATTCCTGCACAGCCCAGTCCTAGAGGGAAGGAGGAAGCATTTGGGTGGTTTGTTTAATTGGAAATGCATAACTCCCGTGTTGTTGAGAGCATTGGAGAGTTCTGCCTTTTTGGAGTTTGTATTGTGTTTATGTGAAAATTTTTTAATTAGGCTTGTATTTTGAAAAGTATTTTCCCCTTACCCTGTTTCTGAAAAAGTCAGCACAAAGGTAGAAGAAGTTCAATATCTGGATCTTGGATATAGGAGATTGTTCCTTCGCATTACTCTATCTACAATAGAGTCATTTCTTTAGCAATGTTTTAAAACACACACACATTTTTCGCTAAAGAAATAAATAGATATGTTGTAGTCAGAAATAGATGAGATACCGTTCAATTTTTAAAATTTCCCCCTCCCCATTGTATGCCCATCTAATCAGGGATGGGCTTCCCAGCTAATAGATTAATCTTAATTAATCAAACTACAGTAATGTACCTTTTGAATATTTTTTTTCTGTTCAATTCTCCCTGTACTGTCATCTTTTTAAGATGGTTCTTTGCCTTGTCAGCCAAATCCCAATCAAACAGGCACCAATCATTGTTTTTCTCCCCACTTCTCTGGAATAGCATGCATCTTTGTTTTCTTAAGCCAAAACCAATCAAATACACTCTGGCCTTTATCTCCATTGTTTGGAAAGATGTGCTGACCTTTATTTTGTTGCTTTGAAATGCCTTAATTAGCTTTTTCAAAATGTGCAAGTGGTCATTCACCCATTTTCCTTGATTGGGCTCCCCTTGCTCCCAGCCAAACACCACTGAGTACTCTGAGACTCAAAAACAAAACAAAACAAAACAAAAAAAACCCCATGCCCTTCATTTTCCCAACTTTTCAGAAAAATCCAGGTAAATGGAACGTCTAGAAAGAAGTGGGGGAATAAACTTTTCTGAAAACCTGTAGCCCCAGCAAGAAAAAAATTCTGGCTGGTCTTCAAAGAGACCATCCAGAAATTGCAATAGACCCAGAAGGTGGTGTGTGCAGTTGCATTTGAATTTATCCAGCTAAAATATATAGATTTTATTTATATTTTTCATTTCAACTTATTTCATTGTCTAAAGCTGACTTAACACAAAATCAACTCTTAGAGACATACAGTTATAACCAGAATAATACATAAAAACAACAAAAAAACAGAAAGAACATCTTATGATAGGAATAAACATATATCACAACCAAAACCAACAATACATATTTTATTTATTTATTTTCTATTTATGTTTCAAATTTGTCACCACCCATCTCACTGCAGAGCAACTCTGGGTGGTTTACAGTATATTAAATTGGCACACCACTAACCTATTCCAGAGCTTGGGAAAAAAGACAAGATTTTAAAGAACATTTAAAGACTTGTTTAGTTAGGGCAGTCTGAACCTTCATGGGGATGCTTTTCCAGAAGGCAGGCACTGCAAACAGAGTGGGTGAACTTCCTATGTGCCATCAGGTGACATTGCTTAATGGATGCACCACAAAGTATGCCCACCGTGACATAACTTATGGGGTGGCTGATATAATGGGTTAGAGGCGGTCCCTCAGATAGCCAAGCCCTGTGCCATGAGTTGGTAACCAGCACCTTGAATTGCACCTGGGAGCTGCATTCTGGCCCCACTGTAGCTTCCAAATAGTCTTCAAGGGCAGCCCCATACAAAGCATATTGCAGTAATCCACACCTGAAATTACCATGGCATGAGTGATCACGAAGAGGGACTCGCAATCAAGGAATGGGTGCAATTGGTGCACCATATTAATTCTTGTGAAAGCCCCCCTGGACACAGCTGCTGCCTGCTGATCAAGCAGGAGCTGTTAGTCCAGGATTGTCCCTAAATCTTGAATGTAATTGATAGAGAACCAGTGGAAATGTGGAATGAACTTAAAGAATTAATGTGAAAAGAGGCTGCCAAAGATGGAGAAACAGAGAAAAGCAAGCTGGATGTGCAAACCATGGAAATTTCCAAGAGAAGAGAAGCAAAGCCAAAAAAGACAAAGATCTCAGGAAAGAACTTAAGAAAGAGTTTCAGAGAACTGTTAGAAAAGTGAAAAAGCAGTATTACAACAACATATGGAAAAAGATATGGAAAAACAAGGAAAGTCTTCTAAAAGATGTCAATACCCATCTTGAATTGGTATACTAAAGGATGCCAGTGGACAGATATGAAGTGATTGAAAGGAGATGAAACAAAGATGGAAGGAGTATACTGAAATACTGCACAACAGAGATGTCAACATTGAAGATGTTTTAGGAATATCCTTACTTAAGAGAACATCTAATACTAGAAGATTAATTTAGGTCAGCAGTCTGGTTCTTACCAAGATAAAAGGCTAACAGGAACTGATGGAGAACCTATAGAAATATGGCAAGCGATAGAAGAAGAATCAGTAAAGATTCTAACCAAGCTATGCCAGAAAGTCTGGAGAATGACACAATGGCCAATAGATTGGAGGAAGCCAATCTACATTCAATACTCCCCAAAAAGAGACCTAACAGAGTGTGCAAACCATTGTGCAAATTCCTTAATTTCACATGCCATCAAAGTACTGCTTAGGATCATCCAATGCAGATTAGAGCCCTACATGGAAAAAGAGATACCAGATGGCCTTAGAAAAGGCTGAGGGACACAAGACATTATTGCTGATGCATGGTAGATAATTTTAAAAAGCCAAAGAATACCAAAAAGAAGTTGGTATGTGTTTCATTGATTACAGAAAGGCCTTTGATTGTGTCGATCATGTTAAGCTTGTCAGGTTCGGTCAACACGAGGCTTCAGGGAAGCACGGGGCTGCAGGGAAGCTCGCAACCAGACCACGCGGAATCCACCGGCGGTAGCTAGCGGGGAAAAGAGGAACCGAAAGCGCCGCTAATTAACGAGCCACCTGCGGCCAGCTAAACAGGAAAACCACAGCGGAAGCTTTTAACTATGAACTGATAACGGCGCGAGCATGCAAGGAACTGGGCCGCAGGGCAGCGAAACAAGATCGCAACGCAGCACAGAACCCGCGGGTCTGCACGTAGCAGGGAGGGACCAACCCAGCCGGAGGGGGACTGGCAATCAAGGACAATGGACTCTGACCGACCCTGCCATCATGAACGATCAAGGGGGACATTGGGGGGCCTAATAGCCCACAGCTGCAACGCGATCACGAGGCGGGAAAAAGCGCGGGAAGGGGGGAATATAACAAGTGATGCAATTGTACCAAGCCAGTCCTGGCTTTGCTTGTGACTACTACGTTACGCATGAGTAAACCTTCTTTGTGAACCACACGTGTCACGAGAGTTTCTCTGTCGAACGGGGCAAATCTTACATAAAGCCAGGACTCACCGTCAGCGCTACCCGGTACCACCGAGGAGCGTTTTCTTTCTCAATACAGGCATGACCAGCGACGAGGAATCCGTGGGTCAGCTGGAGCGCGAGGAATCCAGGCTCGCGGAAGGGCGGTCGGAGCCACCCGGGAGCGACGGGGCAGCGGCCAGGGCCGGGCGCCCTCCATCCGAGCGGTGGTCGATGGGCGTGAACCAAGGACCAGACGGTTCAGGCGTTACGATGACCCGGGGTTCGGGGTTCCGGAACCGTGAGTGGAGCGAGAAATTCGCCCGACTAGAGGAGAGAGTCGAGCGACGCCTAGACGCCGTGGAGGCGATGCTCCAGACCCTACTACAGAGAGTGGGGCCACCGGCGGTGAACGAGGAGGCGAGCGACAGGGGGGGCGGTCCGACACCCCCGCCGGCACCACCCACGGCGCCCCGGTCGGAGGACCAACGGGCGGCAGACGCCCTGAGACTTCGAGGTATCACTGGGAAGTTCTCAGGGGACCCCGAACAGCTGCCGCACTTTCTGACGCACGCCAGGGGGTTCATGCAGAGGGGTGGTCACCTATTCGCTAGAGACGAGGACAGGGTATCCTACGTGGCCGAGCTGCTAGATGGCCAAGCAGCCAACTGGGTGATCGGGCTGTACGATGCCAACGCGGCGGAACTACGGAGTTTCCCAGACTTCATGCAGGCGCTCCGGGACAGATTCGAGGACACATTGAGCGCCAAGCGGGCGGAGGACGACATCCTACAGTTTAGACAGCGGGGCAAATCGGTATCGGAATATGCCCTGGAGTTCCGGAGGTTGGCCGAGAAGCTCGCGGACTGGCCGGAGTCCCTGAAGGTGAAGTATTTTAAGAGGGGACTCAACCCAGAGATCCTGGAACGGGCACTGGGGCGGGACGACCCGTCCACAGTGAAGGATTGGATCTGGCTGGCCGGAACGGCGGAATCGGCGTGGCGGCAGATCCAACAGAGCACAAGACGACGGGACCAGACGAGGGACCAGCCGAGGGAGAGGACCCCCGAGGAGAGGCGGAGCGGTCGACGGCAGTCCACCGGGAGGCGAGAGGCGACCAGAGCCCCGAATCTGTGCTTCCGATGCGGAGACAGAGGCCACCGAGCGGCGCAGTGCCCGACGGAGCGGGAAGGCGCCCCACCACGGCCCGAAGTCAAAACCCCGCGTGCGAACGGGAAAAGGACCGGTGACCGACCGCGGAAGGGGGCAGTGGCGGCGGTGACCGAGAAAGGACGCGGGGGTGGTCGACCCCGGAGACAGCATCCTCCGGAGAGGACTCGGAGCCGGCGGGAAACGAGGCGCGCTCGCACTGAACGGCGTCCCAGTGCGAGCAGGGGAGTCGAGGCGCGCGGACCCAATAGGAGACGAGGACTGCCCACCGTTCCGGGTGAGGATACACGTCCGGGGGGTGAGATCCGGAGGGGAGGCGCAGCTACGGGCGCTACTGGACTCGGGCTGCACCCACTGCTTGATGCACCCAGCGGTGGTCTCGGGGCTCGGGCTACAGCTGAGACGCCTCCGGGAGCCCATTTCATTCAGCCAGCTAGATGGCACGCTGGCAGGGGGGGGCCAGCTCAGTATTACACCGAGCCGGTCCAGATGACGATCGGGAGTCACCGGGAAGAACTGAGGTTTGTGGTGGTCCCGGTGGCCGACTACGCGGTGGTACTCGGCTTGGCGTGGCTGCGGCGGCGGAATCCACGAGTCGACTGGACGGCGGAGGCAGTGCGGTTCGGGGTCGACAGACCGGCGAGGGGCGAGAGCAGAGGGGACCGAGCCGTGGAGACGGAGGCAGCCGCAACCACCGGCGGGCAAGCGGAGGGTCCGGGACACCGGGAGACGGGGCGAGAGCAGATGGGGCCCGAGACCCGGGCGGCAACAGCAGCAGCAGCAGCGCCGGGACCCCGGAGACCCGCCACGATCCCGAGGCGAGGGGAGGCAGCGGCGACTGGCGAGGCGACCGCAAAGCGAGGGGCCGGACCCGGGGAACCCCCGACGGGCGGTGGAATCCCGAGGCAGTATCGAGACCTGGCGGCAGCGTTCGGGGAGAAGGAGTCCGACCAGCTCCCACCACACCGGCCCAGTGATTGCGCCATCGAGCTAGAGCCAGGAGCGACCCTGCCTAAGCCGAAAATGTACTCCCTGTCGAGGAGGGAGATGGGGGCCCTGCGCGAGTTCATAGACAAGAACCTAGCGCGGGGATTCATCCAACCCGCGAAGTCACCATTAGCGGCCCCGGTGTTATTCCGGGAGAAGAAGGATGGCTCGCTCCGTATGTGCGTAGACTACTGGGGGCTGAACGCAATCAGCACGGAGTACAAATACCCCCTCCCCCTGATGAAGTACTTGATGTCGCATCTGTTGAAGGGGAGGGTGTTCACAAAACTGGACTTGCGCGAAGCCTACTTCAGAGTCAGGATCCGCGCAAAAGATGAGTGGAAGACGGCGTTCAACACCCCGCTCGGAAGCTACCAGTTTTCCGTGATGCCGTTCGGATTAAAAGGGGCCCCGGGGGTATTTATGCAGCTAATAAATGAGGTGTTGCACGACCTACTCTACCGGGGCGTCCTGGTCTACCTGGACGACATCCTCATCTACACCGAGACCCTGGCGGAGCACGTGAGCCTGGTGCGCACGGTGCTCCAGAGACTGCTGAAGGCACAGCTGTACGCAAAGCTCTCGAAATGCGAGTTCCATCGAGAGCAACTAGACTACCTCGGCTACCGAATATCCAGCCGGGGAATTGAGATGGACCCGGCGAAAGTAAGGGATGTCCTGGGCTGGGAAGCGCCGCGAACCCGGAGGCAACTCCAAAGCTTCCTAGGGTTTGCGAACTTCTATCGGCAGTTCATCCCAAACTTCGCCCAAATCGCCCTTCCCCTAACCGACCTGCTAAAAACCAAGGGCACTGGGAAACCCCCCAAGCCCAGCATGGCACTCGCGTGGACTGCAGAATGCCAGGGGGCGTTTGAGGAACTAAAACGGCGGTTCACCGCGGAGCCGATCCTGCGCCATCCCGACCCAGACCGGCGGTTTATAATCCAAGTGGATGCATCAGACGTGGCAACGGGAGCAGTCCTGCTCCAACCCAGCCCGGAGGGGGCCATCCACCCGTGCGCCTACGCCTCCCGCAAATTCACCGAGACGGAGAGGAGGTGGATGGTGTGGGAGAAAGAGGCGTACGCGGTCAAGTGGGCGCTGGCCACGTGGAGGCATCTACTGGAGGGGGCAACTGAACCGTTCGAGGTGTGGACGGACCATAAGAACCTCGAGGCCCTGAAGACCCCGCGTAAGCTATCCCCCAAACAGGCACGGTGGTCCCAATACTTCGGGAGGTTCAGGTTCACACTGAAACACATCCCCGGGAAGCGCAACTTCCTAGCGGATGGACTGTCTCGCATGCCCCAACACGCCAGCCTACGGGAGGAGATCGTGGACTCCGTCATCCCCGCCAGCAGGCTGGCTGCAAAGGCGGTGACCCGAAGCCAGACCAAGGGGGAGCGACGGGACGCGGCGCCTGAAGTAAGGCAAGGGTTCGCGGAGGCGGCGGAGCGGGACGCTTGGCTCAAGCAGAACCGAGAGGCGCTAACCGGCCAAGAGGGGTTGTGGTGGCACGAAGGAAAGCTATACGTGCCCGAGGGTTGCCGACGGGAGGTCATGGAGAGAGCCCACGACAGCCGGAGCGCGGGGCATTACGGCTTCGTAAAGACACTCCACTTAATCCGGCGGCAGTTTTGGTGGCCCACGCTCCGGAAGGACGTGGAGGCGTACTCGGGGGGGTTGCCCGGTGTGCGCAACAGCGAAAGGAGCCAAAGGCAAACCTAGAGGCCTACTCCAGTCGGTAGCGGAACCCGACGGCCCTTGGCAAGAGGTCGCCATGGACTTCATAGTGGAGCTCCTGGAGAGTAAGGGGAAGACCGCCATTTGGGTGGTCACGGACTTATTCTCCAAACAAGCGCACTTTGTAGCGTGCCGGCGAGTCCCCACGGCCGAGGGGCTGGCGAGACTGTTCGTGCAACATGTCTACCGACTCCACGGCGCACCTCGACGTGTCGTCAGCGATCGGGGCGGCAACTTCATCGCGCGGTTCTGGCGGGAGTTCCTGAAGCGGGTGGGGACGAAACAAGCCCTATCCTCCGCGGCGCACCCGCAGACGGACGGAGCCACGGAACGCCTGAACGGGGGGCTCGAACAGTACCTGCGCTGCTACGTGGGGCACCAACAGGACGATTGGGCGGAGCTACTACCATTTGCGGAGGTGGCATATAACAACGCCGTCCACAAGAGTACCGGGTTCTCTCCGTTCAAAGTAGCCACCGGGAGAGATTTCGTCCCCATGCCGGAGCTGCCGCAGCCGGAATCCCAGATCAACTCCCTGGACGCCTGGTTCGCCCAAATCGACGAGACCCGGCGAGCGGCGCACGCGGCATTGCAAAGAGCCAAAGCCGACTACAAGAAGCACGCGGACCGCAAGAGGCTCCCCGAGGAAAAGTGGAAAGTGGGGGACCAGGTGTATCTGTCAACCAAAAACCTAAAGACGCACCAGGCATCGAAAAAACTCAGCCCGAGGTTTGTGGGGCCGTTCCCCATTACGGAGGTCATCAATCCGGTGACCGTCAGGCTGACGCTCCCGAAAAGCCTCGGGAAGATCCACCCGGTGTTCCATTGCAGCCTGCTAAAGTTGCACCAGCCGGGGAACGCCTGGCACAAGGCGGAGGGAGTACCGCCACCCATCATGGTCGGGGGGGAGCAGCACTTCGAAATCAACCGGATACTGGACGCCCGGAGGCACAAGGGGCAGACCCAGCTCCTAGTGCAATGGAAACATTTCCCCAAGTCCCACAGCGAATGGGTGAGTAAAACCCACATAAGGGCGCCGGACCTAGTGCGGGACTTTTACAGTAAATACCCCGGGAAGCCGAAATAGAACCGAGGGGGGGGAGTTGTCTTCAGGGGGGCGGCATGTCAGGTTCGGTCAGCACGAGGCTTCAGGGAAGCACGGGGCTGCAGGGAAGCTCGCAACCAGACCACGCGGAATCCACCGGCGGTAGCTAGCGGGGAAAAGAGGAACCGAAAGCGCCGCTAATTAACGAGCCACCTGCGGCCAGCTAAACAGGAAAACCACAGCGGAAGCTTTTAACTATGAACTGATAACGGCGCGAGCATGCAAGGAACGGGGCCGCAGGGCAGCGAAACAAGATCGCAACGCAGCACAGAACCCGCGGGTCTGCACGTAGCAGGGAGGGACCAACCCAGCCGGAGGGGGACTGGCAATCAAGGACAATGGACTCTGACCGACCCTGCCATCATGAACGATCAAGGGGGACATTGGGGGGCCTAATAGCCCACAGCTGCAACGCGATCACGAGGCGGGAAAAAGCGCGAGAAGGGGGGAATATAACAAGTGATGCAATTGTACCAAGCCAGTCCTGGCTTTGCTTGTGACTACTACGTTACGCATGAGTAAACCTTCTTTGTGAACCACACGTGTCACGAGAGTTTCTCTGTCGAATGGGGCAAATCTTACAAAGCTATGGAATTAGAAAAATGGGAATTCCCAAACATAACATTGTCCTCATGAGAAACCTATGCAGGTAGTCCTTGCTTAACCACTCTAATGGGGAACAACTCTGCAACTAAGCAAAACGGTCACTAAGTGCGAAATCACATGACTGTGACTGTGCTTTCTGGCTGGAAAGAGGCAAGACTAGTCAGTTTCACACCTTCAGCTTTTGTTTGCCACTCTCCTGCCATTTGGAATGCTTGAGTACCTGCTTACTGTCTTGGACACATCGAAAGCAATGCGATCCCACTGCAGTCCAGGGTTGGGAGGCATGGGTGCGCTACACAAACAGCTTACAGTATTTTCTTGAATTCTCTTCTCCAATCTCTTCACTCTGTGGTGGGAGGGGGCCGGGAAGCACGCAATTTCTGTAGGCAATCTCTCCTTTGCCTGACCCTTTCCCACTGCTGGCGCGATCGTGTTGCTTTCGATGTGTAGAAGAGCAAGCAGCTTACTCTCTTGAAATTCCTCTCCAAGCAAAGGAGAGATTGTCTACAGAAATCACTTCCCTTTTTTTCTATCCCCCCACCCACAGAGTGGAAAGATTGGAGAGGAAGAGATTTCAAAAGAGTACTGTAAGCTATTTGCATAGCATACCTATGGTTCCCAGCCCTGGGCTGCCTTGACTTTTATTACTAGAGCTTGATTTTTATTACTTTTATCATATTACTCTCAATGTTTAAAAGAGGAAACAGCTTGGTTTCTTGAAATCCCTCTCCAATCTTTCTGCTCTGGGAGGGGAAGGTAAGCCAAAGGAGAGATTGCCTATAGAACTTGTTTGCTTTTTTTCTCTCATCCCCCTCGCAGAGCAGAGAGATTGGAGAGAAAGAGATTTCAGGAGAGTGAGCTGTTTGCTCTTCTACACAATGAGAGCAATTCGATCCTGTCAGCAGTGGGAAAGGGCCCGGCAAAGGAGACATTGCCTACAGAAATCGAGATTGGGGAGGAAGGGATTTCAACAGAGTAAGCTGTTTGTGTAGCGTGCCCATGGCTCCCATCCCCGGACTGCCAGCATGATCGTATTTGCTTTCAATGTGTAGAAGAGCAAACAGCTTACTTTCTTGCAATCCCTTTCTCTCCAGTCTCTCTCCTTTGCAAGCAGGGGGGGAAAAAGGAAAAAAAAAACACAGGTCAGGCACAGGACAACAGGTACTGACTGTAATGGCGATCACGTAACTGAAGGACCCTGTGAAAGTCATAAATGGGCCATAAAGTTATTTTTTCAGCACTGTTGTAACTTCGAATGGTCACTGAATGAATGCTCAGTAAGTGAGGACTACCTGTATATAAATCAGGAAGCCACAGTAGCAACAGAACATGGTGAAACAGACTGGCTTCAAGTTGACAAAGGAATGAGAGAAGGGTGTATACTCTTTGTATACTCTTCCCATTATTTTTTCAACCAATATGCTGAATATATATTAAGGGAAGCTGGATTAGAAGATGAGGGTTGTTTTAAAATTAGAGGAAGAAACATCAATAATCTGTGCTATGCTAATGCAGTACTGCCATAGCTGAAAATACAAAGGATCTGCAAGGTTTAGTAATAAAAGTCAAGGAACACAGTAAAAAAAATGGGACTAAAATTAAGTATAAAGAAGACCAAGCTAATGACATCGGGTGGATCAACCAGCTTTAGAACTGATAATGGAGGTATCAAAGTGGTGGATAGTGTTTGCCTTTTAGGATCAACCATCATCAGTAAAGGAACAAGCAGTCAAAAAATATGCTGCAGACTAGCACTTGGTAGAGCAGCCATGAAGGCCTTGGAAAAGACATTCAGATGTCGTGATGTGTCTATACCTACCAAGAACGGTGCTGGTAGTGGTAGTCCCCATGACACTCTATGGAAATAAAAAATAGACTTTGAAGAAGCAGGATAGAAAAAGTATTGGCACTTTTGAACTTTGGTGTTGTAGAAAACTGCCAAGAATATCATGGGCAGTCAAGTAAACAAATGGATCATCGAACAAATCAACCCAGAGTTCTCACTTGAAGCACAAATGAACTGGCTCAAATTATCCTACTTTAGACACATTATGTGAAGACCCAGCTCTCTGGAAAAGGCTTTAAGGCTGGGAAAGGTAGAAGGTGGAAGAAGAGAAGGACCACGAGCAAGGTGGGTGGGCTCAGTTACAGTGACAATGGGTGCATTAAAAGACTTGAAGGACTAGGTTAGGGACAGATTGTCATTGATAATATCTATCTATCTGGTTGCTAAGTGTTGACAACAACTTGATGGCACATAATCAATCTCTCCCCTTTCCACCAAACTGCTCTATGAAACAGCTAAAGTAAGTTGGCTTTATCAAACTGGTCTGCTGCTTAGCAAGAAGAGAGGCTAACTGAGAAATAGCCAAAAATATTCCTCAATCTACTAGTTATTCTATTTTAGATGTGTTACGTGAAAATAATGTTTTTGACTGTTTAAAGGAAAACAGTCTTTTAAATGATTTTTTTAAATTCCATTCCTCTCTGTTTGCTTTCCTCAGTCTGTGAAGACAAGGTACCAAATACAGAATAAAATGTAATACTTTTTCTCAAACTGGCTCATAAGGACAAATAACAGTAGTTTAAAACAGAAGATAGGATTTTCACGATTTGATTTTAAATCCTTTGGGAAAACAGAATTGCTTGTAACAGAGTTTGTTGTGCAGCCTAATTCAAGTATCTACCACTTGGATTCTGGGGATGTTTTATACTCACTTATTATATAATATTTGTAAATTGTTTCTATGCAGTCTCAGCATGCAGCGTGAAAAGGATACAGAGCCACCTCTAAAGTGCTATAATATCTTATTAGCCATCAAAGTAAAAATATACTTTCAAGTCTCTTGTTGCTTTTTTAGAGTGAAACACTCACATAATTCCCCTAATCTAATCAAATAATTAAACGGTTACATTTTCAACAGTATTTTGGTGAAATTGCATACTATGGAAATCCAGGAATTGGTAAATTTTGTCTTTAATATAAATTAATTTATATTAATGGTTTATTTTTATATACTTATAAATAAAACATTTTCCTTGTTATATTCCAGCTTTATGATAACTGGATAACTACAAATAAATACATCTGAATATTTAAGGCAGAAACAGCTATTGCAGTTTTCTGTTGCAGAAGCAAAAGCAAAAGCAGTTTCAACTGTATGTTGTACTTATCGGCACAATTGTCCTAAAATGTAATAATAACACATGGCCTACAGTATATGTTGCATATGACAGGTGCCAAAAACATTAAATGCATATACATTTCATAAACTTTACTGGAAATTATTCAACATGTGAAAAATGTGTTTCAAGTGATGCGGGAAGAAAACTGCTGCCTCCAAACTGAATCGTGCAATTCTTCCAGTTAGTGTTGCTATTTTCCACCTTCTTCTTGACTGCCTTCCTCTTGTATAAGTTTATTGGGGTAGGAATCCTTGTTTGGTACATATAATCATGTTTAATGCTTTATTTACAGTGATAGAATAGTAATGGAACCCTAACAATAGCAATAACGCTGATAATGAGTATGCAAGAAAGGCAGCACAGTGGCAGGATCGGCTGCTGGGTGGAAATGGGGATTGCAAATTGGTCTCATGGTTGAGTTTTCTTGTCTGTTTGCCAGCTCTGTGCACACAGAGACCAAGAAGCTTCTGGGAGTAGGCAGACCGCCTTTTGGTGAAGATACATAAAAGAAAAGATTTGTTAAGCAGTAGACCTTGTTGGACACTGTTGTTGTTTTAGAGGAGCTGGAAAAAGATTGCTGCTCAGAATATCTCTGTAGGAAAGCAGCTGTCACGCTCAGGATGGGCTCTGGTTTTATAGCAAAGGCTACACAAGCAATAAGTAGTGCAAGTGGTGTGTTCTGTTCAAAGCAAGGGTGTACAAATTTTGCCAGTCTCTCAGTGGGAAAGATTGCAATACACGAAACAATTGTTTGCAAAATACAGTAAGGCATATAAGCCAGCCTTGAAGGGGAAACAGGTGGCTCTGCTTCATTTATGTTTGCAAGCTGCTATGTTTCATTTGTGTTTGCAAGCTGCTTAGGAGGTCTGGGAGAGATGCAAGCAAGAGGAAGTGTGCAGAGGCAGAGACAGAGATAGAGGAACAGCTCAGGAAAATAAACAGGTTCATTAGAAACAATAGCGGGTAAGAGAGTCCTTAAAAGACAAACCAACAGCAGTTAAAGATTTGCAAAAACAAAATAAACTGTTGGAAAAGGCAGGTAATGGGATAATGGAGAATGGAGAAAAGCAAATTATGTGTTTAACAGAATGCTGAGTACAACACTAGTGTTCCTGCTCTCCAGTGATACAGCAATTAAAGAATCGGTTTAGAAAAGCTTCTGCACATGTTGTAGGCTTAAAGGTGGGTAATTATGATTTCTGTGAGGAAGCTGATTATCTCTGGACAGATCCCATGTGCACTTTAACTGGAGAAATGATAAGTGCCGTCCTTGGGAGCACAGTACAAATACCTGAAAATTGCCCTACCGTGTCCCTGAAGGAGCATACCACAACTAATGTTGCTAGACTGTCTCTGCAGGAAATTCAGTAGATGGCTTGAAAAGTCCTTACAGTTTCCTAAGAAGGGCCTGTAAGATATACAAAACAGCGGAAATAGCCACGTACTTAGAGGAAGTAGGAAGAGTAATGCCCCCTATGACTTCAGGGATGGACCAGCTTTTACATGACATTGTAATGCATTTAGCTAAAGTGAGGGCTGATGTTACATGCAGTTGGTGCAAAGAAAAAGAGGGCTTTAAGTATCATTATAGACATGAAACTTGGTGAAGGTATTACAAATTTGAAGGGGTAAAGCACTATTTTAAATGCAGCAATCCCACATGAGAGATTGGCAATATTGTAGGGCTAGGAGGGAGTGTGGAGTCCCTCAGAGGATTAGCCATAGAACTTGGAAGGACCATAAAATGATCCTAAATTACATTTAGAAATTCTTTGATTCTTAAATAAGCAAGACTTCCAGAAAGTGACAGTAAATTGTGGGAAATGTTCCAGATATAATAAGTTTGGTTCTGCCTACATAAAGCTATCTCAGTAATTAATAAAGATATTTGTCATAATATCTTTAATATTATGTCAAAATTAATTATAATATTCTACAATCTGGGAGAGAAGTTGGTGTTATCTCAGGTTATGGGTTCATAAATATTTTTCAAATATGAGATGCAAACTATTAAGTAAATATTAGAATAGGAAGAATATAAAAGTGGAATTCATGGTGAAGCTATTTCAGCTGTGGACAGCTTAGCTTACTTTTGTGTCATTCAGACAGATCCTTTAAACAATTTATTTTACCAGCCTTAATATAGAAATGCATTAGTGATTTTAATGCGTTAAACCTATGCCATGTAAAACTATTACTGGGCTCTATTGACACAATTTTGTCTATTTTACTTTATAATAAAATTGTATTTTAATACTTTTTGATTCAGAGAATTATTTTAAAATAAGTATTGTAAGACCACAGAAAATATCCCAGGGAATTTCACTTTTGAATTTTCACTTCAAAAACTCTGTGTCCAGTGACTGTTATCTAAAACAGAGTTACACAAAAGGGAGTTTTGAATATAAAGTTATTACTCACAGGAAGAAAAAACAAAGAAGCAATGTAACTTCTATTGCTCATTTTAAAAAATTCTGGCTACAAATAAATTAGCATTACAACACTGTTGGTATTGTTACTATGAGACTTATCAAGATGAGGATGCAGAAAGGGAATTTCTTCCTTTTCAATCCTAGAATATTTTTTTCACTAAAAACTTCTTAACTTGCAAATTCCACGAATCAGACTCTGTACAAGCCCTGAAAGGGGGGGGGGCAGTGTTTATTAATATGTAAAGCATGTGTGCGTTGGGGGAGGGGGCTTTAAACATTTCACCAAACTGCTTAATTTCCCTCCTCCAAGGGGTAAAAAAAGCAAAACAGAAAATCCCCAACAACTGAAAACAAGCTCCATCGATATCAATATTTCTTTTCTTCTATAGCTGCAGAGACTGGAAAGTTTTCAGGTTCCCCTAATCCACATGGAATAGTCACAATGTGGATTGGGTATGCACAGATTTTTATCCCTCTTCCTGAAAACTTTGACACCCAAGGTTCATAAAACTCATTGCACGGTATAAAGCTCCATGGCCTAGGAGGGATTTGGACCACGTAAGATCTAATGCTAACAATAAAGGCTGTGTGTACCTGATTAGTCCTAATAAGGACAAAACCAGTTATATCCTGCCTCCTGGTGGTCAAGTAACGTGTAAAACCACAGAACTAAAACTGAAAATCAGAAGGTGAGCTAAGAAGAGAGCAGGTTTGGCACATGAAAGGAATGGATCCTGAGATTGTCCTAGAGATCAGATTTCTTTCTGAGCACAGAGACACAGTAGCATAAGAAATGAAGCGATAGGTAAAGAATAGCTGCCAAACTCATAAGCCAATGGAAACTAATTCTAAAAGTGAAAGACTATATTAATGTACAGTTCATGAGACTATCTACTGGAAGTTAAGTTCTGTAGTAGGAAACAGTATATTACTCCTTCTTTCCATCAGTGAATATAGTCAGATCCATATGAATTACTTTTCTCATTCACTTTTGTCTTCTCATTTATGACTTTATGAAAAAAAAAATTCAACACATATCTAAGAATTGTTGCATTATTTTTCATGTAAACCATGCAATTCTACATGTGTTTTTTATTGTCATGGAAGAATTGGAACAGTTGGCCTGAAGTACTATAAAAAAACAAGATAACTTGTAAATTAATTTGTATGCTCTATGTAAGTGCAACTTGTATTGCACAGATCACTTCATAATGTTCATTTGATCCTTCTCAGGTTAAATTGAACTACCTGAAATTGAATAGTTAAATAAATGTATGCATGGTTCATAGCAGAACTTTATCAAAACATCATCATTTAAACTTTAGTTAACAACTCCACAGTGTGATTTGATAATAAACACAAATTCTTAGTTCCTGAGCAAATCATAATAAAAACAGCAATGAAATCATTTCCCTTTTAAAGTATATATATTTAAGGCATATGTAACATGTTTCTTATCATTTGTCAGAAAGGGATTTATATCAAGCTTCTTTTTAATTAGAATAAGATTTTTTAATCTCCTAACAATGCAGTATATGTTTAACTAGAAGCAAATCTCACTGGGTTCAATAGGAGTCCCTTTCAAATAACATTACATTAGGAAAACTTTGTTGTTATAGTCTATCTTAATAAAGTATAGTTCTAGTCTTCCTGTAGAGTTAATTTTCTGGTCTGGTCTACCTAGTGGGGCTAACATGAGTCTTACAAGCCTGATTCTACTTTACCTCCCCATCTTCTTATACACCCAGAGAATTAGGAGGAGCCTAAGGCACTTCTGAATATGATCTTGCTTCTCAGGACTTAAAGAATGTTTCAGCCATCTTGGCTTATGTAATGGTTCTTGCATATTTCTGTCAAGGTCATCTCCATTATTCTTTACATCTATACACGTGAATGTTCGTGTATATAGGTGGCTGGAATTGAACACAAGTTGCCATTATATTCAGATGACATTTTGGGCCTTATCGACAATATATCATCTGCTTAAAACTGCTGAATGGCAATATATTCTTTAAAAACTTTTTTAATTTCCTGATCATTCCGGGGGAGGTATGGCAAGCTGAAGACAAAAACTACTACGGCAAAGAACCAAGGAACTGGTGAGTAGATTGCCCGCACATACTCCTGGTGGCTGCTCCCTACAAGGAAACTGCAGGACAGTGGTTTTCCACGGGTTTGAATGCTGGGAGATGACAGAATTAGCCATCTTGTTTGCAACTGTGGTGGAGCCTCTAAAGGACACTAAGTTAGCAAACCTCACTTTCTAATCACTTTAGGAAATTTCTCATTAACTTGCTTCTAAGCTGTTAGAGACCTTTGGAATGACAAGTTTGAAAACACCAGGTGAGTCTGCCTTTAATCCTGAATGAAAGAAAACTTTAATTATAAGCTTAAGAATTTAAAGAATCTGAAATAAACAGCAAAAAGCTAAATAAGATTTTGATTATAGAAAGGTATAAATGGACTAAGGGTCCAGATAAAATTGGAATATTGAAACTTTTACAATGAGATTTTAGAATTAATTATAAAGTACACATAGCTTCTTGTGGGAAATAGATCCTGTTTTGGTTTTTACAAGACACGACATAGATAAATAATTCATGATTTCAAAAACTGGACGCTAGAGGGAACTAAAGATTTTAGGTAGAGGAAAGATATTCAGGCCTGCAAGATGGTTATGACAATAACATTATTGAAGGAGCCTTTTGAAGAATGGAGTCAGAAAAGAGTAGCCACAATATCAACAATGGCAGTAATGATATCTGCTTCTATGGATAGACTATGTCTAAAAGATGTTATTGAAGAAATGTCAGATGTAGAAGAAATGTTATCTGACAAGATAGAGATGGTATCAAAAGTGGAACTACAAATGACAGGCCAAGAAAATGGTTTGGAAAAGGATGTTTCACTGGATTTACAAAAGAAACTGGCTGAGGTTTTAAAATTTAAAAAGGAAATACAAATGACAAACCAAGAGAGTGACCTGGATACTTTTTTTTACAAAAGAGGCTTATTAAAGCCTTGAAGAGCTCTGTGCGATGGGACAAATAAGAAATGAAGAGAGATCAAACCCTATGACAATATTTGAATGAGCTAAAGATTAAGACTGTTAGAAGTAAAAGGAAGGAATATAAATTTGGTTTATTTGATCAAGGTTAAAACAAGATAAGTTGTGATTTCTGGCTACTTTTTTTGGACTTTCTGCTGATACCAGGACTGAAAAGACAATGTTTTATGGATTTGTTTATAGGTAAGAGATGCGATATGGGATGAAGAGATAAATGTTTGTAACTTTAGAGTGAGTGAAGAGTTACCAAATTTGTTTATACTTATTGTACTGAAGGCTGGAAGTCATTTCTTTATATATACACCATATTTATCGACGTATAACATGCACTTTTTTCTCTAAAATTTGGGGCTGAAATCCTAGCTGCGTGTTATACGCCGATACTGAAGCGGCAGGGCGGGGAGAGTGGAGCCTTCATTTGAGCCAGGTCCGTAACCAGGGCAGCTCCGCAGAGCAGGTGGTGAGCGGCAGGGGAGCAAGCGAAAACCATTGCTCCCCTGAGCTCCCCGCAGAGCAGAGTGAGTGGTGGGCGAGCAAGTGAAAACCTGCGCTCCCTTGAGCTCCGCAGAGCAGGAGGTGAGCGGCGGGCAAGCAAGCAAAAACCAGTGCTCCCCTGAGCTCCCTGCAGAGCAGAGTGTGAGTGGCGGGTGAGCAAGCGAAAATTTGTGCTCCCCTGAGCTCCGCAGAGCAGGAGGTGGGGGGGGGGAAGCAAACAAAAATAACCAATAATGATGTTAATAAGATTCTTCCATTGTTCATATAACCAAATTGTTGGTTTAGCATCTAAAAAAAATGTTTCCTAATATACTTAGGATTGTAGGGGTTTAGAAAGCTACCCTAGCATCAGGTCCAAATTGAGAAAATTTTGGGTACTGTACAGGTAGTCCTTGAGTTACGACTGTTTGTTCAGCAACCATTTGAAGTTACAACAGTGCTGAATGAAGGGACTTACGAGCAGTCTTCAAAGTTCCAGCTGTTGCAGCACCCCTGCAGTCAAGTGAACAAAAGTTGGGTGCCTAGCAAACAGCTTGCACTTAGGACCAGTTGCAGTGTACTGTGGTCACATGATCGCCATTTCTGACCCTCCCTGCTGGCTTCCCCCAAGCAAAGTCAATGCGAAGTTGGCAGGGAAGATTGCAAGTCACTGGGTTAAGTCTCTCCCTGGCCTATCTTCACTTGCATGTACCCTCCTTCTCCCTTTTGCTTGCACAGACCCCATGCCCTCTTTCCATGGCCTCCCTGTGATCACATCCACCCTGCACCCTCTTTCTTTGGCCTCCCTGCACTCACACACATGCATGCATGTACCTCCATACCTTCTTTCCACAGCCTCCATGTGATCATATGCACCTTGTGCCCTCTTTGCACAGCCTCCTGGCAATTGCATGCACCCTGCACCCTCTTTCTTTGGCCCCACTGCGCTCACACACATGGCCTCTTTCCCTGGCCTCCCTGTAATTGCATGCACCCTGCTCCCTCATTCCCTGGCCTTTCTGAACTTGTGCTGCATCGAGTAGCCCCTTCCCTGATTTGTGTGAGGCCTGCACTGGCCTCCCAGGGCCTCTACCACCCACTGTAGCACTCCTGTGCACTTTACCTGGGGAATCCCTTAGTTTCTGCTTAACAACCTATGCATCTTGGGTTACATCGACGACTGGGACTGCCTGGATTGCCACTGCTAAGCGATGCAGTCAGGTGACATCGTGCTTTACAACCACATCGCTTTGTGATGGCAATCCTGGTCCCAATTGCAGTAGTAACTCTAGGACTACCTGTAAGTCATCAAAATTCTTGTTTGGCTTTATTGGATACTTCAGAGGATATTAATATGGTTTGGTTATCTTTGTTTGCTGGAGATAAATTTGAAGGCATGTTAATGCATAAGAATTGGACCATGTTGCTCCATATTGGTTTAGATTTTTAATACTATTAATTGTTGATAAGGTTAATAAGACAAGGGAATTAGGATTTAAAGATATCAATGTGTTGTTAAATTATAACTGTAAAATTTAGAATGTATCTATTGAGACAGAACTTTGGCTGTATCATGCCTCAGTTGTCTTGGAAAGACACTAGTACTCCCATTTGATCTGTTTTAAAGCAATAAAAAATTAAAGATCTTAGCTTAGTTTACATAAAATAATGCAATCATGCTTGGAGCAACACTGCATTTTGGTTGTCTGATACTGTGCTTTCTGTTAGCAAAGAATGTTGCATGTGGCACAGGTAGACTAAAGCTAGTAACCTGGTTCATATTTTCTCTATATTATTAAAAAGTGTTTGCAGCTTGACCAAAGCCATGATGGACAGGAGAGGCATGGAGAAGTATAATGAACGAATGGCGTTATTATAACCCGGACGTAGCTACATTTCCCTTTCTTTTCTTATCTCATGCTTTTAATTTCTTTAGCTTATTATTTCTTACTCCCTTTTTGTGCTTTGTGTAATATTGCGTATATTGTGTATAGTGTGATGAATGTCTGTGGATATATGTCTTTGCTTCAGACATAGATGCTCAGTGATATCAGCATAAAATGAAAGTACTTTCACAGTTTCTTTAGACTTCAAAAGAGTTTCCTGCATTCTATATGTCTTATTGTGGGATAGATGTTAATACTTGGATTCTCAAGTTGGAATTAATATCCATGCTTTATGACTTCTGGTATTTTCTCTGCTTCGTGTAGCATATAGCTCCCATTAATGATAATGATACTTTGATAGCTGAAAATGCAGAAGACCTGCAAGCTCCAGTAATAAAAGCCAAGGAACACAGTGAAAAAATGGGAATAAATTAAATATAAAGACTAAAGTAATGATAACAGGTACAACAACCAGCCATAGAATTGACAATGAAGATATTGAAGTGGTAGACAGATTCTGCCTTTTAGGATCAACCATCAACAGTACAGAAACAAGAAGTAAAAAAACAAACTAGCACATCAATAGAAGAGAATATATGTAGCTCACGGCTGAACTGTGGAGTCCTTGGGGTTCTCTGCGCTTGGTTGTTTTCTTGCAGACATTTCGTTACATGTCTAGGTAACATCTTCAGTGCTAGAAGGGAGTGGAGTTTGCTCTTTGTTTATATACAGTAATTTGCCTTGTCAGTGTTGGTGGGGGAATTGTTTTTCCTTGGTAGGTTGATGAGTTCCATGATTCTGGGTATTTTGATCTTAGTGTATTTTGCTCCAACTAGTTGTATCATTACCAGGAACCACAACATACAACATAGCAAAAGAACTTACAAAAAAGCTTGGACATTTCACAGAGGGGAGCGAATATCCTATCAACTCCCCACTACAATGCCTCCAGAAAATCAAAGACCTAAAAATAGAGGAAGATGAAATTATGGTTTCATTTGATATCACGGCACTCTTTACATCCATATGTCAGATTCAGCCGGCATGGCACGACATGGCGAAAGTGCTGCTCAGCTTCGCCTAGTCAATTTCACCGCCCAGGAGCTAGCAGAGAAAAAGGGGAAGTGAAACTGCGAACTGATTGGCAACAGGTGGCGGGGCTTAACTCAAAACCGCAAGCAGATACTTTGTATCAGCACAGCTTCCCTCGGGCGTTGCAAACAAAGGAAAGCGCAGAGGCTCAGAAGCGAAGCAATCAAGGAGCAATCGAGAACTCCCGGCTTTACGCGCAAACAGGCAAACCCAACAAAGGCAACAACAGCACAACCCATAGACTGCAATTAGAAAGACAAAAGCACTGGACTGAATATGCCATTTGGGCGGGGGGGGGATTACCTCGGGTGATCTGTAACTAAGCAATGGGTAAAGTGTGGGAATGGGGAAGCTATAAAATACCATGTAAGCTATGCCAAGCCAACCCTGGCTTTGTCTGTACTTACTTACGTTATGCTTGAGTAAACTTCTTTGCTGAACACACGTGTCACAAGAGTTTCTCTGAGACAAACGGGGTAAACCTTACACCATAGACCCAGAACTAGTGAAAGAATCCATGGCAGCAGTACTACACAGCACACCTGACCTAACCAAATACACTAAGATTGAAATACCCAGAATCATGGACCTCATCAACCTTTGCCTCACTACTTGTTTTCAGTTTGATGGACAAATATACCAACAAATCAGAGGAACACCCATGGGATGTTCACCACTGTCAGGACTCACAGCAGAGATTGCAGTGCAATGTCTAGAAACTATGGTACTTCCATGCATACAACCAAAAAGTATGGATCTGGTATGTAGATGGCACCTTTGTCATATTAAAAAAGGAACAACCAGAGAAGACACAGAAAACAGTCAACAACATCTTCAAAGGAATAAACTTCACAAGGGAAGAAGAAAACAACAACACACTATTCTTCCTGGATATCCACATTAACAGAGGAAATGATGGCAAATTAAAAACACAAGTCCATGAAAAAACCACCCACACTAACCAAGTGCTCCATTACCAAAGTAACAACCCAACCTCCCACAAGAGGAGCTGTGTAAGAACATTATTCAGATGAGCACAAATGCACTGCAGCAATCCAGAACATCAGAAAAAAGGAAACAGACCATCTACACAACATCTTCCAATAAAATGGATACCCACGCAACTTTATCAAAAAGCGTCTGACCATTCAACCCATTACAGCACAACCAACATAAGCTATGAAAAGGATAACACTGCCATACATCAGAAACGTCTCGGAAACAACAGACAGACTATTACAACCACATGGCATCACCATAGCACACAAATCAACTAAAGCCCTCCAAAATATCTTAAGTAAGCCAAAAGAACCAGTAGCCCAAGAAGAAAAAACAGGAGTCATCTAAACATACAATGTAAGGACTGTAACAACCACTATGTAGGTCAGATAGGCAGAAGACTAGCGGAGTACATCCATTAACACCAACTAGCAATCAGAAGACACAATGAAAACTCGTTAATCTCACAACACATGGACAGACTCAACCATAGCTTCAACTGGAGAACTGTCAGCATCTTAGACCAAGCTAAATCCAAAAACGGGACGGAATTCCTGGAAGCTTGGTATTCAGACAAGGCAGCCATCAACAGGCATATAGAGATAAACAACATTTATCCACAATTCAAAAGAGACAATAAAGAGGAAACAAAAGGACCAGAACACCTCCTCACCAGCAGTCAACACCCAGATCAGCAGGGATTAACACCAGGATTAATGCCAGACAAACAGTGAAGCAGTAAACATTATCCTAATCGAGGAGCTACCAACTCAGACAAACAATCAAGCAGTAAACAACAATCTAATCTAGGAACTACCAAGGAAAAAACAACTCCCCCACCAACACTGACAGGACAAGTTACTGTACATAAACAGAGAGCAAACCCAACTCCCTTCTAGCAGTGAAGATGTTACCTAGATGGATATCGAAACGTCTGCAAGAAGACAACCAAGCTCAGAGAATCCTAAGGACTCCACAGACTAGCACATGTTAGAGTGGCCATGAAGGCCTTAGAAATGATATATAGATGCCATGATGTGTTTACACCTACAAAGATCAGAATAGTGCAAGCAATGGTATTCCCCATGACACTCTATGGAAGTGAAAGTTGGACTTTCAAAAAGCAGGACAGAAAGAGTATTGACAAATCTGAAATTTGGTGTTAGAGAAAACTCCTGAGAATACCATGGACAGCTAGAAAACGAACCAATGGATCATTGGACAAATCAACCCAGAGCTGTCATTCAAGGGTCAAATGACCAGGCTCAAATTATCATACTTCAGACACATTATGTGAAGACCCGTCTCTCTGTAATGCTGGCAAAGATGGATCGACTAATTACAGAGGTGATGGTGCACCATTGGAAAACTTGGAAGACCAGGTTAGGGACATTGAGAAAATCTATCTATGTGGTCTCTAAGAGTTGACACCGACTTAATGGCATATAAGCAGTCAATAAAAGGACTGAGTCAGAACTAATCACTTTGACTTTATGACAAAGTAAAGGGATTCTTAAGCTATTTTAACAAAACATGAATTAAGTACCTATACTTTGTAGGAAGCAGTCATCCTATAAAAGTGATAGTTAAGTAGATATCAGCCAGATACTGAAATATCAATTTAGTGATCCCAAATGTATAAAAAATTCCTATCTGCCAACAGTTCATGCTATAAATGTGAACAAGAAAGTCAATATCCATAGTGCTTATGCTAAAAGGCCAAAGGACAGATTCTGCTATCCCCTGCAGCAGATTTCTACAATGTACATCTGGGGATGCTACAGTAAAAAAAATGCAAATATAGGACAAGAAAAACTGAAGATTAAACAAATTAAATGTATCACTGGAGATTTGGTGTATCACAGGAAACTGATTATTGTTGTTAACTATATTATTACTATTATTTAAACTTATTATTATTTAAAAAATAAATTCATTTCCCAAATTTTACAGCTCTAAACTTTACACACACACATACACACACACACTCTAATATATTCTTACAAATGAATGTACATATAGTGTGTATTTAGCTTTAACAGAAGTCAGCATCCCTTTATAGCACACAGTGCAATATGCATAGAAAAGTAGATATATAGGCAAGAAAGCAAACTGGCCCCCCTTTCACTTTGGTCTGGCAGAATTAAACTGTCTGGGTTATAAAACTGTGACTGATTACAAAGCAGTACATCAATATCTTTTGATCTGTTTTCCAATACATGGTCTTTTTTCACTCCTGCTCCCATCCTCAAGAAGAGGGAGATGAAAAGTGTTTATCAGATTTATAAAGACTTACTATATCAGATGCAAGAATGCTCATCAAAAGTGTACAATTTAATTTAAAGCATTAGTATCAGCACATCTGCTCAATTAGAAATGCTACTACTGACATTTTACTATTCCATTTAATTTGGTAAAAGAGCATTTCTAAATACATGTTATGGAACCTTGAGGTATGTTAAAAGAAGAATACTGGCTACAGTATTATAATTATGTTTTGATTATAACTTGGGAAAGATAAGACTGGTATTGCAAGGAAAACAGGAATATGTACTAATTTTATCACAGCAAGACAAATTACACTGATGTATTTTGGAGTTTTTTTAAAAAAATCTTACATCAATTGCAGTACTTATTTTTTGTGGGGAGGAGTCTCTAGCTTAAATCAATAAAGTTAAATGCTAGAAGAGTCAGATAACCAGCAATGTGGTCCAGCAGAGTACTAGACAATAAATTTGAGCTCCAATTTTTTGCTTGATTATAGACTCACTACTACTATCATTATTATAAAGCCAATAATAACCACTTTTTAGTGTTGATTTAGTAGTTATTAAGAGAAAAAAAGGACAGCACTTTTGCCTCCTAACACCATAATCCTAAACCAGTTCAACTGTGTACGAAATTGCAGTCTTTATTTCTTTCAGACAATTATTTGGAAGTGTACCAGAAGCAACATTCTCTTCTAAACATAATGGCACCATTTCTGTCGCAGCATCAGTAGCTTGATAAATGTATCAATGTAATGGAGCAAGGAAGGAATGGGGAAACCTCACAGCAGGAAGAGGAAGCAAAACAAAATATGTTCACTCTGTTTTCCTAATTGCAGCTATTTTCTCTAGTTCCATAAAAATCAATGAATTGGTAAAACTGATTAAACCACATGCAGTTCTTGGTTAGCTTCTCTCATAAAGGAAACTTTATATGTTTGTCTATAAAACGCTACCAAAGCATATATGTGCCTAGAGACTACAGACACATAAGAGTTGGGTTGTTGAAACTAAGCAGAACTTGCCCTGTAAGATAACTGCTGAATGGGAGACCATTGGGGTTCTGCATATAAAGCATTATTTGCTCATGGGATTAAAATGGGCAATAAAATACAAAACCAATGGAAAAATGTATATGCTAGCTTTAAAAGCAGAACAAAAAATTGTCTTGATGAAGAGAGAATGCATACAGAAAGGAGCTTTCATCAATAATTACATATGCAGCACCAAACATGCTTCATATAAAATGTATTAATGCAGGGAGTCCAAAGTCATTAACCTTTGGGATGGGTTTATATACTAGAGAAGTGTGGTATATTTAGTTCATTTTATACTTGCAGTTGATGGTCTTATCTAATCTTGCCCCCAATCTGTTATAGAGGATCATCTTTAGAAAGACTGCTGTATTATTTTGCCTTACAATGTAGTAAGTCGATTGTACTGTGTTCACTCTTCTGCTCACTCTGCTGAGTGGCCTGTGGATTTCTGATCTGAATTCCTGCCCTGAGTGCAGTATTTTCAGAACAATGCACATTTTCTTAACAAAGGATGCAGCAGTATATTAAAAGCAGAACAAAAGAGATGCAAAAGCAATTAAAAAAAAAATACATTCGGTTTAAGAGTTTTACAAACCTTGGAGCTTATATGTGAGTGTGGCATTCACTAAATTATTTTCAGTGAACATTTTTATTAATACTATCTTTCTACAGGGTGAGAAAGGAATTTCACACCTGGTGTGAAACGTGAGGAAGAAGATTTAGTATGCATAAAGATAATTGTGAGTGTGAGTGTAAGGATTTTCCTATAAAGAAGAAACTAACAAATTTGGCAATTACATTTTTCAAAGTACATAATTCCTATATGTTTTCATATATATTTCAGGAAAGTAGCATTTCAGAAGTCTATTTGCAAATTTCATCTAAGATCATAAAACTTCCCAAGATCTATAAATTCAAAGATGTCCTATTGGAGCTCAGAGAAAACAACCTGGTAAAGAATATCTTACCTTTCACAATCAGGTTCCCAGTGCTGCTAGCTACCCCAAAATGATTTGTTGCTATACATGTGTAACTCCCAGCATCTGCTTTGGTAACGTTGGCAATCTTTAGAGTTCCATCTTCCAAAATAGTATGTCTGTAAATAGATAAATGCAGGTAATACTTAAACAAAAAAATGAAGAATTTATTTTTAAACAGTTTAAACAGCTAAGGAACCACTGGCATTTGTTATGGAAGTTTGTTTGAAAGAATCTTCTAGAGGCTGTAAAGCATTAATGTCAGGTACCATTTACATGAGGCTTCCTTATATTGGTTTGGCAATATACATAACACACAAGGAACTGGGAAGATTGAGAGACCACCAATCAAGAAACCGTTCTATTACAATTAAGAAGAATAGCTTAGTGTTCTTTAACTTTGGTTGAGTGGTTCTAGATATTACAGCGAATTTGTAATGTACGTTGTAACTGTCCTTAAGGGTCATATTTAAGAACACAATCATGTTGCATGAGCCAACAATCCATACAATTTAACATTCTCTAATCTATAGGCATTTTTCCCCCTATACTGTGACTTCTGATTCATGGGGCAATCAACTCATTCCCCCAAAAGTACAAGTAGCACTGGTACTTATGATGTGGTGAGATTAAGGCCCAAAGGACTTCAGCTCCTGATGTGTGTGAGACAAAAGATCTCTGCAAATATCTGTATGTTACTGACAGAACCATGAACCAAGAGAAGTTTGTTAGGATAGAAATGTAAGACTGAACATTGACTTTTTGGGAACCAGCAAACTGAGAGAGACTGGAATAAGTCACTTCACATCAGAGGACCATTGGATCTACTGCAGACAAGAAAATAATAGAAGCAATTGAGTATCCATTATTATTAACAAAAGGGTGTCAAAGTTGGTGATTGGATACTGCCCTCAAATGATAGAATGACCTCAATTCAAGTTCAAGTCAAGCCAGTGAGTATCATGGTGATTCAATTCTGTGCTCCAAACTACAAATGCAGAAGAAATGGAACAGTTATATGATGACTTGCAGCACTTTGTTGATATAACAACAAAAAGAGATGTCATGTTAATTAGAGGTAACTAAAATGTCTGTAAAGTTTGGAGTAAAACAGCGTATGGAATAATGGGAAAATTTGACCTTGATGTGTGAAAAGAATCTGGAGACAGACTAATAGTGGTCTGCCAAGAAAATTCAGAGTTTATGGTAAATACCTCTTCCAAAAACCTAAAAGATTACTTTATATATGGACATTGCCGGATGGACAACACTGATACCAAATTGACTATATATTCTACAAACAAAGATGGAGAAGCTTTATTAAATCAATAAGACCTGTGCTAACTGCAGCTCAGACTTCTCAGACTTCACAAACTTCTAGCAAAATTAACAATTACCTTGTTTCTCCTTGCAAAAAAATTTCGTTCATATTTTCATTTCATTCATACTTTAAACTACTAACAGGCAATTTTTATCTTTGATTTGCAGAAGGAAGTTGTGCAATCATCATAATTTTTAATAGAGCTTTGGCAAGCTTCTATAAAACCCTCAAATAAGAATGGGCCTAGCTGTGGGTGTTTCTTACACTGAAGATTGGATTATATCCCTAAGTACTGTAATTACTGTAATAGTAAAATCCATGAGACATTCTTAACATAGTGAAATAAATTTGTTATCTGATTTGTTGCTCACCCTGCCTAACTGGTACTTCATTACTAGGCTCAAAGTTTGCACAATCTCCATACTCTAGTTGATCCATACACACAAAAAGGCTGTTGACAGCAAGCACTTCACTCCTATAGTAAACTGGCATATCTAATTGGCTGGCAAAGGATCTGGTACTAAAGAGGGTGCTTTCAGAGATCTCATCCGTGACCTCACAGGTTCAGCAAATTCTTGGAATTTGTACTAGGGAATAAAATTATATCAAAATGATCCCATTGATCCTTCCACAGTTATAATGTTGTGCAAACATTATCTCAGCCTTTTCCATCTACATTGCTGATTGTCAGATCCCGGTAAAACAATGGCAGATTTAGCAGAAAGATATCTGCATTGGTGATGTCTGGAAATTTCAACAACCAAGGAAGTAACCACCTCTCAGCTTATTTGGCGTTCTTTGTTTCTGCCAGCAGGAAAACCATTACCCAATCAAGTCACTGAACTCCTTATCTTTTCAATACTTTATATCTAATATCACTGAATTGTTTGAATCCCTAGCTCAAAAAAGAGTATTCTTTGATTAATTATGGCAGATAAACATATTGATAATGGTTTTTAAAGATGAGATGTTAACATTAAACATTACTCAGCTTACTGGGAATCAAATATGTTTCAACTGACAGATTTCTGTAAGCAATTTCATAAGGTGCAGCTCAAAAGTGGTGCTGCAAGTACTTGTACAGAAACTCTTGACCTTGACCTAATGAAAGAAAAATTGCTTGATAAGGTATATTTAACATTTATATATATTTAAAAATCAAATGTGTCATTGTTTCAAAGAAGTCTTAGACTGTTTTTGTCCATGTATCTAGAAATAAGATCTACTCAACCCACTGGAACTTACTGTTAAGTAGATGTGCAAAAGATGTACTGTTATCTAGGGCTGCAGGATCTGGGTTGTAAAATTCAGAAAACTGCTTAGGGGCAGCACAGAGAGTATTCTGTATTTCTTTGCTGCCACCTAGTGATCATCTGTATTTTTACTGCCCTAATCATATCTTCTCCAACTGAGTCAGGGGCTGATTAGTCCTTAGATGGAACTCCATCATGGAAGAAGGCAGTGGCAAGTCACTTCCCTGTGGTTGCCAAGAAAACTGAACAGATGTATCCATTAAGTCAAATCTGACTTGAAAAAAAATTTTTTTTTTAAATACCTTTGATTCAGTCCTGGCTCCAGGTGACTGCCTAGATAATCCCTGCAGTTTTCTTGGGAATATTTTCAAGGCAGGATAAGAACTCACAATCTCCCAGTTTCTAACCTGGTGCGTTAGCCACTATACCAAACTGGTTCTCTGAAGGAAAGTGATTTTAGTTTTAGGAAATTAAAAGTTTTTTAGCCAATGCAGGTTCAGCGCGTTTTCAGCACAGTTATAACTGGACACACACCTTTGCTTAAGCTTTTACTCCTATGTAAAAGCTTCCTGTCTCAACAAGAGCCAATAAATAATTTAAGGCACCCTGCCTGCTTCTTTCATTTTGTGGACTGATTAACAATATAATTAACAAGATAATTTGTTAATATAACCTATAAACATATGACAAGTTAATACCGTTTCAGTAAAACAATATCGAGAAAACTATTCATATAAAACTATTCATATAACAAATATTGATAAAAACAATACAACAACTGATAATGACAGGAAGGGAAAGTCCTTTGACCCATTTCATCTTTTCTAAAGCCCATATTAACACTAATGTCTACACAAATTTTATCTGAATGTAACATTCAGGATATGGGTTTTCTGGTGAAATAAGGGAGGAGAATTCATTTACCTACTTGGTAATTTGGTAATTAAAAAAACACACAGACAGAAACACATACAGAGGCATACACATAATGTTATTCAATCGCTTCTGACTTTTCATGAGCAAATGGCTATCATTTTGGCAGGAATGTCTGGTAGCTATTTCTTCAAAATACAAAATATACGCTACACATTTTCATTGCCTTTACACAATTTCAAAGCACATATGTTTTATAGCTTTAATAATTATACATTCCTACCTGGGACTTATTGTTAGGATAATATTATATCCATCAATACTACCTGCTAACCTCTTTCCAAACCCAGTTCAAATTACTAGCCTTAACTTTTATCCTCTAAATTGCTTGGGGTCTTCTTAGCTCAGAGAATTGCTTCTGTAATATATATGCATTCCAACAGAAGAGAACCAAGCTCAGGGAGCACCAAGGACTCCATATGTGCATTCATACCCAATATGTACTGATATTATTTTCAGAGTCCCTTTACTAAATGTCCTTCATAAATAAGGACCATTGAATAGCTAAAGAGAAAGAGCTAACGTATAGTGACTATGAAAGAGCAATAGAAGATGCCTTCATTATTAATTTGGGGAAAATTGCAAGTATCTTGGACTGTGTTAGTAGTCAATCAATCAGTTGGTCTGTCTATTCCCTTGAGGGGATGTTGACCTGAAAGGGCAGGAGGAAAAAGATAGGATATAAACCCTGGGACAGACGGACGGACATACAGTGTGTGTGTGTGTGTGTGTGTGTGTGTGTGTGTGTGTAGGACTTGATTCTGTTTTTTGCATTATATAAAGCTTCTGCATAATATGTCAGTAGAGGTAGACCAGCTCAAGAAACCAGCTCTACAGTAAGGTTATAACAATACTTATAGTAACAGAATTTTGAAAGTCTGCTTGTGTTTTACCTCCCTACCTCTTATATCCTATTGAGTCAGGGAAGGGCCAGCCTGAGCCTTTTCCCACTATCTCCTTTCCCAGGGTTTAAGAAATGCTTCTGCCCTTGTTTCTTTTAATGGCTTCTAAGTATTCCCTTCAAGGCCATATCCATGGCTCTATACAATATTACTTCCTTCTTGTCTGCAATAAAGCAACTTATTTTGCAGTGTTGAGCCTGTGAAACTTCTGCTATTAGCTAGTCAATGAATGTGGGGTTGAGTTTTGGGTACGGATTTATTGCCATGCCTGGATAAAGCCTGACCGTGGACCATGTCCATTGAAATACTATGAGTTATTACTAAAGGTAGGCCAAGGTGGACCATACAGGAAACAAGAGCTGAACCCAACGACACCTATTTATTTTTTGTTATAAGAATTTATTTATGCTACATTTATATTGGGTCTAATCAAATTTGTTCAGATTTTTACTTGAGTAATTTTAAATTATTTTAAATCTTATCATTAATCAGTTGGAATACTACTATAAATAGCTTCACTTCCCATTCTTTAGGTACACATCATCTTGGAAGCGTATTACATGTGGTGTTAAATTTTTGAATCAGAAAGTGAATTGTTAGTGAGTTATGTGCTGAGCTGGGTACCTATTTGATATCAAACCAGTCTAAAATTGCAGTACGCTTTAGTTTAATGAAAAGTGAATTTGCTTTTCTTGAAGGAATACATTTTAAAGTAAAAAAAAAAAAAATCAATGTGAAAAATTCTGGTATTTTACATAAAATAAATATTTGTTCAATAAACATATAGACATAAAGGTCTAAGGGGATTTTTAATGAGATTAGAGTCCATAGGGTTCTGAATAAGCTGATAGCAAAGCGGCTTGTTTATAATATAACGGTATTCTTCAGCAGAATGAAGTATCTGTTTTCACATGTATTTTCTTAACCAAAATGCACATCCTCCCCAACAGATAATATGCAAAATAGCTCTCACAAAGTCTTTGTCTTCTGAGGTAAACTTGGAATACAGCTTTGCTAGGCTCCTGTGTCAAAATGCTTCAAAATGTATTTTTATAAGCCATTAATCTCTTATAGAGCAGTGGGCTTCCTTTAATATCCATGAATTTTGACAATCCTAGATAAAAATTGGAGATGTAAATCTGCTGATACAATTTAAAAGCTAGGTTAGCACAAAGGACTGCTTTTTAGTTATGTTTTTTATCAGCAATAAAAAAAGTGATAATTTTGCACTGGGAAAAATAAAGCGGATAATGAAGTATTTTGCATTTCTATAGAGATAGGTCATCTTATCTATTATGTATTTACATTATCTGTAAAATACAGTAGCAGTTGATCTTTGTGGCAGACGAGATTTCAAAGCCACAGAGACTTCGAATACGTCTGGGTTTAGGAGATAAATCGAAGCTCTTTTTATTAAAACTAAAGCATTTTTAACTCTGAAATCTTCAAAATATGATGGGTACTTCCATGTTACAGAGCCATGTAGCTAACTCAGATCTTTAGAAAATTGTATAAACTTAATACAACTTTACATTTTAAAGTATATAAAAATAAAATTGTGTCAGTCAAAAACCAGGACCTAAGGTTAATCATATACACATATTTACGGGTTTCATGAAGCAATTCTGAATGCGTTTTACTGAATTATCCTGCCTATAAAATTTCCATGGCTCTATTATAGCTGTTGTCACGCCATGGTTTTCAGTTTCAGGTGACTTTGATCAATGATTTGTTCCTGACCTATGATTCATTTAAAGTTTCACTTTTACCTATAACAATGTACAGCTACCAACAGAATGTTGAAGAAAAATCAAATCCCAATACCTTTCAGTATGTAGTTAAAAATGACCAGCTAGTATCCCTTGCTGTACAGGAATAAATAGCCTCAGTGTTTTATGTTTTAGTGACATGCTGACTGAATTAAAGCAATATTCTCTCTTGAGTACTTATGCTTTAATATGCCTTTGAAAAATTCCCAGAACATACAAAACTACAGCACCAGAATTTTGTCTTGGCTTGCTCTAGATACCATATTGGAACAGACTAGCAAGATACTTTTGGGGAAACTTTCCATCAAATCAGGGAATTCTTATTTTTTCATTCTTAGAGATATAAAAGAAGTAGGGCTGTGTTGGGAAAAGAATGGGAGATGCCATTTTCCAAATCAGTTTTAAAAATTGTGGCACATTGTGGCAAGACTGTAGTGAGCAAACTAATTTGTAGCCTTCACTGATTACACAGAAGCATGTGAAGAAGATGTGCTCCCTAAAGCTAACCCTTAGCCTGATATGCAGATGTTAGCTATGCAGGCGCTATTTATCATGTTCCTACAGTACAGTTTATTAAAGCCAGGTGGGAAGCAAATTGTTTCTTTTTCATCCTCATAGCTTAACCATCACAGCAAGCAGTATTCCAGTAACAAAGGAAGTTCATTAATGTCAGGTTTGATCATCCCTCATATATCTTTATAAATAGCTTCTTAATTTAATTTCTTTACAAATAACTTTTTAATACAAAGTGTATTTATGTATCTTGTTATCACTGTGATAAAGGTTTTACCATGCTGAAATGTGGATGTGAAATAAGTTATGAGTACATCAATTTACTGAATAGAAGCAGATCATACAGCCTGTTAATTAAGCAAATGTGAAAAACACATCATGCTTAACCAGAAGAATGATTTTTCCCCATTTACATAAGAACATAAGTAGTGTCCTGCTGGATCAGACCCCTGACTCATCTAGGCCAAAAGTCTGTTCTCACAGTGGTCACCAACTGTACAAAGAAACCCAGTAGTCTCTCAGCAGATGGTCTTCAGAGGCAGTCATACTGCCAACAAGGCTAATAGCCATTGATCCCCATGGCTTCCATGAACTGGTCCAACCCTTTTTGGAAGTCAGCCAAGCTGGTAGGCAGCATCAAAGCTCATGGTAGTGAATTCCAAAGTTTAATTAAATGTTGTGTAAATTTTTTGGGGGTTGGGGGGAGGAGTCTGTCCTGATTCTTCCAAGATTCAATTTCATCGGATGATTTCTGGCTCTAGTACTCCCTGGGAATAAGTCTTAATGGCTGAAGTTTCTTTGCTTGGTAGCAAAACATCTTTAACCCAGAAATTAAAGGAACATCTGTGTTTCAAAAAATTTAAATGAAACTTAAATTACAAAATTTGCATTGTCCTTATTGATAATGCTGATAAAAAGAGAGTTCTACCAAGAGAAAAACCATCTTTTGAGGAAAGACTCTTAAATAAATTATAACTAACACTTATAAATAGCATGTTGATAGCTGTTTTCTATTAATACCAAATGTTCTTCATATATATATATATATATATATATATATATATAAATGCCAATCTTTAATGGATCATTTGCTCTAATCTCCTTCAAGATAATGGCCAGTTATTTTTCTTTGCAGAAGCTTTTTCAGTGACTGACAAACAGCCTGGAGATGGCTGTGAAACCAGCCAGATAATATGCTTTAATGACTAATTCATCTGCATGAGCTGAGGAGAGGTTTTCCTCATGAGACTAATCTTTTGAATAAATGCAAGTAGTCTTAAATGACAAATATTTAAGGAAAAAGAAAACTGATATAAGCAATATGAATTATTGTAAAGGAATTACCAGTGTTTTAAGAAGAAATAAATCTAAATATTTTGTTCAGTTAAAAGGAATATATTTGGGGATAGCATACTGTACCTTATAGATGTAGATACTTGCAGATAACAAAACGTGCATCTAATTAGAAGTATATAAACTTCTTCCAAATAATGAGTAAGAAGATTCATTGGTATAACGAGGTTGATCAGAATCATGTGAGTCGAGGCTGTTTGTATCCATCATGTGAATAATGCATGGTGTGTTTGATTACAGTCCAGTATTAGAAATAATGGACGGATATGTACAGATCTTTTTGACATAATCACTATTGGATCTCCAAGTAGATATATAGAGTTGTCAAGAAACTAGTTTAAAGTTACTGTTACAAGTAAATATGTGGATCTGTCAAGAAACTAGTTTAATGCTACTAAACTGTTAAACAAGTGATTCTAAACACTTCATCTATTGAGATGATGATACGAATAATACCCAAGAGAATATTTTGCATAGCCTAGGAACAATACAGAAAATGATCCTATCCTATTTTATTAAAAACAATAGTTCTCTGAAAAACTTTAAAGGGGAGGGGTGCATAATGTCTAAATAGGTTCAGAACATGGTAGGCAATCTCTTAGAGAGTTGCCTATAGGCCATTGATATCTTTGAAGATTAAGAACAACTTCTTGAATTGTATATAGAAAGGAAAGGTATATGTCTTTCAGCATTAACACAACATCAGCTTCAGGATATTCTTCAAGAAATATAGCACCTTAGCCAAGGGCATTTTTAAGACAATATACGTTTAAGAAATAAATGTTGTGTTCTGCTGCAACAACAAAGATGGGAAGGAATTTATTTTAATTTGATAGCTCTAATGCAAGAAAGTGGTGTACCCAAAAAAAAAAAAAAAAAAAGATTAAAGAACAAATCCTTTAAATGTCCATGTACAATTTTTAAAAATTGATTATCCTACACTATTTATAGCACCTCCAAAATGTGAAAAAATAAAGAATTGTGAATAAAACCCTACATATTTCTGTGTAGCAATTTCTCCTAGTATAAGCTTCCTTGTTCAAGAGAACAAGATTCTGAGTATTTGTGTGTATTACCCACAAGGCTGTGTGGCTAACACTTCCAACAGTGTTGATGAGCTGTTCCACGAAAACTTCAGAAGTTCATTCCATTGAATTTAACCCTAAATACATGATATTTCATTGGAGCTGACATCATATCATCACTTGAGTGGAAAAGATAATGGAAGAGACTTTCATTACTACAACTTTTTGTTTCATCTCTGGTATCCTGGATTGAAGCAAACAAATGTATTGTGCATGGTGCATAACACTACAAAAAAAACACGTGCAATTGTGAGTGGTTTTCACAGAAAATCTAAAGAGCACCATAAATAAATAAATTTCAAAAACCCACCATCCCCATTTCAAAAAGCATTGATTTTAATGCAGGATTCTGAAATATGACAGAGAAATCCATTATCACATAGACCGGTTTTGAATGACAATTGAAATGGACAGACTCCTAGTATAATTAGCAACTGTGAATTACAATCACTTGGAAGAACAATTCAATTTTGTAAGAGATAAATTGCTTAGAAAACTTAAAGGTGAATGGATTCTTGTATGACTGGGAGGAAGGTGGCTTTGGGAATGTACTTTGGTCACAGGAGGATAAGGTTGTAATAAAATGAAACTTCAGGAGGTCTTTATAATTGCCAATCACACTGAGCTGCATTTAGCCTATTGCCTATGAAAAATGGGCAATTAGATTTTTTCATCTCCCCAGTTCATACCTAATTCTTAATATTAATCTGATGCAGAATGTTAAATGTGCTTCATTCAAGAAGCAAATTGCTGCCGGTAATGTATTTCCTGTGTTCTCACCAGTGACCCTATAGCCAGGTTTGAGATAGATATGAGGTAGATTTTTGGCAGGTTATAAATGCTAATAACTACCATAAAATAAAAGGAATTATTTGTTCTACCAAAAAGGACATTGTTTTCACAATGTTTCTTTTTTGTATTAAGAAATGCTTCATACTAGCTTTTATTAATATGTGTACACTAGAAAGCAACATTTGATCTCCATTTAAATTTTTCCTTGTAGTTTAATTTCATATTTTCAAGCCAAGCATGAACTGGATGACATATCTATTCCAGAAGACCAAGAGAAAGAATTTATATTTGTTAATTATTATCTAGGAAGAAGAGCTAACCACAAAGTTACTGTTCTTACGTGCTACTGATAATAAAGTTAAACCAAGTCAATCCCAAAAGAAATTCCAAAAGAAAATAAATTAGTGCTAAAAACAGAAAGAACAGAACTGCTGAATGTGTTCAGCATAGAAATGAAAAGAAAACAAACTGGATCTGTGGCAGCTGATTATAAATTATTGCTCTAGTGTCTTTTCATGTGGTAATGTTACAGTGCTCAAACTTCTTTCAACAGTCCCAGATCTTGAATACAATTACACAGTAGAAAAAATTACAGTGCTACACTGTTTTTCTCAAGTTTTGGAGGCAGAAATAAAACAAGATGGCACTCTTCTTATTTTTTTTTTATTATTCTTATATAGGAAGCCATAATTGAAAAATACGACTTTTCTTGATTTCAATGAATACTGCACACTGTAAAAAGACAGACTTCTTGCTGAAACTTACACAGATCTTAAATATGTAGAAAGGATATTAATCCATTGGCAAAAATATATAATGTTAACATAAAACATAATACATAGAAAAACTAGAAAAAACACTCTCCCATTTCAGCCTAACACACAAATACACACACACACACACACACACACACACAATTGAATTTTAAACTCATTACAAGAAGCTAAGCTTTGAATGGAAAATAATGATCTACATTACAAATTAGTTCAGAACAATAATTCACAACTATGTGCTCCACAAATTGATTTACTTTATCACTTCTTATGTTGCATTCATATGCATAAAATTTCTATTACACAGGGTTAAAAAAAAGAGGATTTACAGGTAAAAGTTCATTCTCCAGTTGGGTTGAAGTGGGATCACCAAGGTAAACCTCAGTGATACACTATGTTATTTTTGCAACATTTCCCATTTTTCAGATGCCAGTGGAACTAGATGTATATTTTCCCACTGCTGTTAAAGTAACAATGGTAATTGGGTCAGGACCTCAATCGCTAAGTGACATGGTCATAAAGCATGACGTCACGTGACTGTGTCAACTTAAGACAGCAGTTCCACTTGCCATTGTTAGGCAAATCCCATGCAGTTGTTAGGTGCAGCATCACGTGATCACCATTTGCAACCGGCTCCTGGCTTCTCCATTGACTTTGCTTGTTGGAAGCCAGCGGTGAAGCTGCAATGTTGTAATTGTGAGCTGGCTGCTGAGTGCCCAAATCACAATCACATGACTACGGGGATGCTGTGACAGCCACAACTACAAGGACCCATCGTAAGTCTCATTCAGCACCATTTTATCTTTGAACAGTACCTGAACGAGTCGTTGCTGAACCAGGACTACTTGTAATGTAATTGTTTTCATGCAGAACATATTCCATTCCATGTAATAGTTCCACAAGAATAGAAGTTGGTTCATCTTATATTCAGTTAAGAGCTTATGTTATTTTTATGTTTTCGGACAGCTGGTACAGTTATTTAGGTGCCACTGAGTCATGTTTTACTCCTAGTGACAGTATGAAAAACATTGTCAGCTATGACATCAATAACTTGTATCTTTACTAAGAACATTCCACTAATCTCTTTCCAACCTATAATAGTATACTTTGCCTTATTCATTCTTATCCCTTCTTATATTTTCCCCAGATCTTAATCCTGCCAAGTTTAAATCTTTTTTCTAGTTTATTATCTGCTCCCATCATATCCAAAATATTTGAATTTCTGCTTACTAAGCATTACCCAAAGCAATAGTCTACCTTTATTTGGTCTGTGACTAACATAATGGTTCTTCCTGTAATACAAATATATACTTGTATCTAGATTTCACAACTACTGGAAAAAAATGCTTTCTGATCTTTGTTGTCAGTTAAATGTCTTTATCTTTCATGACCTTATTGCTTTCCGCCTATTAGACTCTCCTTTACTTCTCCAGCACGCTGTCCATCTTTAACTGTTCTTGAATCCCCAAAAATAAAGCCTGAGCTATTGTCACTTCTTTACCATCAACTGTAAATTTACTAAACATGCAGATTGCCACCATTTGTTTTTCTATTATTGAATATTATTATTCAATAATAATAATAATAATAATAATAATAATAATAATAATAATGTATTTTTATTATTGAAACATCCGTAATTTTTACTTTTCATTTTTATCTTCATAATAATCTGGTCTAGGTTTTTTCTTCTTTCAGTCTTCAAGTGGTCTTGTCTACATATCTCAAATTTAAGTGTTTCAATCTCTACTTTGGCTTCAGTTTTCAACTCTACCCAACCTGCTATTCTTCTAATATATTTACTGTACACGTTTAATAAATCTGGGGACCATATGTGCCTCGTCTCACATCTTTCTCTATTGAAACTGCATTGTTTTTCAAAATTTAGTTTTTACAATAGCTTCTTTATCCTTGTAAAACTTCCATAGAAGAACAATGAACAACACTCTCATTAGTTTTAATATGTTCAACATTTGGCATAATCTACAAAACAAGGGCCTGATTATAATCTATGAAGGAAAAGTAAATCTCCTTGTCTTTTCTGAAAACTGTATGTTCATATTGCATTTTACTCCCCCCCCATCTCCAGCTCTACTCTTTGTAACATCTTAATCAAAACATTGCTTCCTTGAGTAATTAGTGCAAAGCTTCTATTAAATGCACATTATCTTGCATTTCTTTTCAATATAAATATACAATATGTACTGAACTCTTCCAAACTCTGGGCACGTAGACTTGCTCAATTTTGTTGACATAGACTATTATCACTTTACTTGCCTCTTATCAATCAGCATTTCATCTACTTTCTATTTGACAGCTGATTTACAGCCTTTTCTACCTCACTTTCTACTGAAGTCAGTCCCTGAATATCTTTTCTCTCCACAAATGTTTTTGTCATTATGCAATCTCATTTGCAAGGGACTGCAAGGAAAACCTCATTGTTCTCTAAGCTTTCTCTTCTGTGATGACTCTTGACTCTTCATAACTTTGCTGTAAATTTCTCTGTGTTTTCTCTGCTCTTAAACTGAGCTCTGGATTTCCTTTTCTTGTTATATTCCTTTGTTTGATAAGATTCTCACTTGAGATACCTTTCCTTGTCCTTTCTTGCTTGAAGTTAGAAGCCTGTATTCAATCATCTAGTTGCTCAAGGCTTTCATCCTCCATCTTTCCTTGGTTATCATAATAGCTTGTACTGGAAACCTAGATCTTTTTCTCTTTGCCACTGGGAAAAATGTTGGTGTGAAGGGGGTGGTTCAGTTTTTGCAGTGTCTCTTATCTCTTGCTTTAGCTCCTCAGGTTCTTGTTTGCAGAAGTTAAACATACTGAACCTGTTCCTAGTCCTTACATTTATCAGTGACAAAACAGTATGTTTTAAGAGAGGAAATCCCTTGCATGGATCTCATATTCAAACATTAGAGTTTTGTATTGTATATTTAAAATATGGAAAGGGAAGCTGTGGCCATTCAGATGTTGCTTAACATCCTTTTCCCAGCCATTCCAGCTAGTAATTGCAAGAGGTACTGAGATGTGCCATTCAGCAACTTCTACAAAGCCATGTTTTCTCTACCCTGGATTTTAAAAATTCAATATGGGGTAAAAAAACAAACAAACTCAAAAGTTCTCCCATTTCTTTGCTGTGAGCATGATCTACATTTCCCAGAGCATCATGCATCACACCTACAAAACAAGCATGCCACAACCAGTATGCGATCACCAGGATAGGCTGCCACCAACCTCATGATACTTCTGATCTATCCAGCTGCAGAATTCTATCGAGGATTTCTCCCTTTAACTTAACCCTAGGAAAATAAAAAGAAAGGTGTTTTGGATCTTCCAGCCTAGAAATTTCTAAAGTTTGTGCCAACTCTAAAACACAGTAAGGCCATTTTTTGCAGATGGAAAAAAATCTTAAGAAATACTCTAATTAAAGCTATGAAGCCAATTAATATTTACTAGCATATTTTTTTCTCTGTTTTTACCATTCAAATCTCTGCCTTTTATTGAGATACTCCCTGTCATCTTTGTGTATCTCATGCTGAGGGTGGGAGAAGAAGTTTCACTTCCCATCTATTAGATCTATGCAGAGATCCAAATCTGAAGGGGAAAATGTGGTTTTTGAGTCCACACAGGCAAGCATGTTGTATCTATCAGGGATACCTTTTCCTCTCAGAAAAGACATGCTTTTGTTTAAGGTATTCCCACTATGGGCTGTATGTTGGCCTATGCACACACAAATCATATTCATATATATGTGTGTGTATGTATGTGTGTGTATACTGTATATGTGGTAAACAGTATCCAAACTGTTGCATGTAAACATTTTAACGGACATGCTTTTAAATACTGAATGCAGTTGATTATTTAAAGCTTGCATTAGATACTAGCTGCATCAAGTTACTTAGGTGAATAGTATAGGCTCTTGGAAATAAGACAGGTTGTAAAATACAATAAGCGAATTGTGTAACCATTACTATGTTAAGCTGTACATTTAGAACAAGATTAAATCTGGTGGTACAAATGGTTACGTTCAGGAATTTCAAATGCTGGTGTTCATTTCCCCCCCACCCCAACATTCATTTAATTGTTTCTGCCTTCTAAAGAAGTAAAGAAGTAGAATCAGCAACTCTAGAACTAGTTAGATGTAGGGGACATCAAAGGAAGCATCAGCCCTAAATGCTCCTTTCCTACTGGTTTTCACAATAATTATCTAGGCCTAAGCAAAAATGTCTACTGAGATATCATGAAACTTGTCAGCACTTCAGTAGACTGTAACGAGGTAAAAACCCCATGAAGTCAATAAACACAACTGGCTTATCTATGGCATATCATCCTGTAACAAAAAGTACAATGAGGTCCTTGAATAGAAGCTTCTACAAGTTCAAGTAAATGGTGTTTAGTAGTCTCTTTAATTCTAAGAATTAAACAAAAGAAACAATATACATATTGTGTAGGGCAAACATCATAAAACTACTAACTATAAAAGAGTGAAAGAACAATGTTGTGAAAAAATATTTCATTAAGGAGAATATATTTTGTTAGAATAGAAGGCCATATATGGTTGGTATTGTAAGAAAATCAGATTCTTTGTGTTTGTTACTTCTCGTTTTATGAAAATGAGTTAGCTTGCACAAGATGACAAAATGAAAGGAGATAATTAATGGTAAACTCTTGGGCTCAGTGAAAACTAAGTGATATATGGAGAAAACAAATGAATGGCAATAATGAGAAAAGATTTAGCATCAAATAACACATAATGAGATATTCTGAAAATAAAGACAATTTTTTTTACCCACCTGCATTTGTACAAAGATATTTTATCTGAAACAGAATTGTTTATAGGAACAGCATTTTCAGTATTATTTCTTATAATATTATCTTTATAATATAAGTATATATGATATAATGTATATATGATATAATACCATTACATTACATTACATTATATTATATTTATAATACTTCATTTTAAGGCAACATTTAATCTGAGCTGATAGTAACAGGACAGCCATTTTTTAGCCAAGTTATATCAGTCAGAGGGTATGAAGTTTTATAGAAGGTAACAATGGCTTTACTGTTACCCACCCAGATTTGATTGGGGAGTATAAAATATGCATTAAATATATAAATAAACTGGTATGATCTTTAATGTATGTTCATATTTTAAAAAACTGTAGCAAGTAGCTGCACTGAGTATTTGGGAAGTTGAAAGACAATAGCAAACAATAATAAAAATGTGAAGTAGGTCAAATTTGCAAAGACCCAATCCCTCATGCATCTCTGCTGGACAGAACCCATTCAAGCATTAATGTTGTTTGGAATGGACAGAACCCATTCAAGCATTAATATTCACATTAACAACATCTGTAGACTGCCCCATCAAACAACTCTGGTGGTGAACAGAAGAACTCAAAAATAGCAATTTCCCCAAACCTACTATTAATAGCAACACAACCCATATAGCATCAGATTGCCTGCTTCTATGCTTGCTAGGCATTAACATAATTGAAAACTGACTTAGAAGTTTTCATAAGCTTCCTGAAGGCCAGGAGCAAAGTTGTTCAAATGACAGCTGATGTGGGTGTGAAAGCGTTGCATGTATATCTGCGTGTTGGCTTCTAGGTTTAGCAAGCAGGGCTCAGCACTATATGTGGTGATTACTCCAGATATAATATTCTTTGGATTCTGCAACGTCTGCAAAGGACTAATAAGATTATCTGCTGGCATGATATGCTCTTTGAAAAAGTATTCAGTTGATCTCTTCCTCTAATGACAAAATATTGTAAAAAATTAAAAATAGAGAGAGGGTATCCAACTCTTTTTATGACATAATTATGAGGGTTCATCTGGGGGGATACACATAGACAATTTCCATATTTTTCAAATTATATGAAGAACAGCTTCTCAAACGCTCCAGTGAAATCTAGATGACCACAAACAGGTTTTAATTATAAAGTCATCATGGAACAACCTCTAGAAAAATTGGTCATTCAATATATTTATAGAAAACAATAACCTCTCCACTTGCTACTCTTTACTGTTTTTCACAGGAGTACATACTGTAAGATAAATGGTAATATAAATGATACTAATTTCCCACAATTAAAATAAGACAAAATTCATCTCTTAGGAATTAAGATAATGTGATTCAAGTAGAAAATATAATGTAAATTTAATATAAATATAATAAATAAATAAATATTTAATTCCAATTTCGGCATTACCTATTTTTTCTAGAACTGCACAGTGCCTGGTATTAGAAAGCAAAAAGGTGTTCTGCACTCTGTGAAGGTTCAAATGAAGGATCAGTCTGTAGGCTGTACAAACAACAGTACCTTTCTCTGATTTAATAGTCACATTTACACTTGAAAGAAAGGGCTAGACACTGACACTCTTGAAAACCCAGCAGCTGAGCCTAAGATCTAAATCAGTGCTTATGAATAATCATTCTTTATTTCTAGATCTGAATTTCTGATATATATCTAAATCTGTTTCATAGTACTAAATTATTTACTTTTTGGAGTCTTGATGGCACTTACATCGCCAAGAGAGGATTTCTATTATTTTGGTGATGAAGTATCTTTAATGACTGCAATTGTGTAACAGTACTCCGGGGCAAAATTCTTAATGCAAATGTATAGCTTTCAAGCACTGATAAGAGACACCTTTAGGGAAGGTTATTCATTAAGGGTACAATTCTACTTCATGAGAAGAATCCAAAACATGAAACAATAGATGTACTGTATATATTTGCAAGATAAGCTCTGCCTCTTGAGAAAGTATCAAACATCACACTTGGTTCTGCTTTGCTGTCGTTGTCAGCTTTCAGAGAAAAAGACCTAGCAGCACTATAACATTCATGTTATTACTATGTCTAGACACTCAGTTCAAACATGACACCGTACTGCAAATATTCCAAGCAAATAACTGAGTTGTTTTTCATGAAATAACAACATTCTATACACCTCCAGGACCTATCCTTAATCATGTAAACATAGACTGAAATACAACGCACAACAGTTTTTTGTTTTAATTTTGCATGGATGATTTTCCAAACTTAACTTCCACAATCCTGATTACGGAATACATTTTCAATCCTTTTTTTCAGAACTGAATATTAAATGAGCCTTAAATATTGAGGGAAACTTTTAAAGATGTATTATTCAGACAACAGAATTTCTTGTAAAAGGTTAAGAATTACTCACTTGAAAGGGAAAACAGCACTGGTTGGGGGTGATAGGAAATAATTCTAAGGGAATATTTTCATCTGTTATTGTGAATACTTCTATTATAGCTGAGTAATATTTTCCCTAATAATTCGCAAGGATATTCCATTTTGGCCAAGCCTTATTAACCTTAGTTTTGTCTAAGTTATAAAAGTCTCATTTAAGACAAAAGGATCCCCCCCTCTTCATGTGTTTGACCTCAATTCTCTTGGCATTTAGCAAATCTGTAAAGAAGCATATCTTTCACTAAGCTTTTCTTTAATTTATGTTTTTTAAACCTTTTAGATTCAAGTCAGAGTATACTGTACCTTTAATTATCCATGGACTGACTAAATAAGTACATGCAAAAAATTATCTCATCTGGCTGTGCAGTGGAATGGAATAGCAAGACCATTAACATATTAATAAGAGTTGTACAACTTTGCTTGGATGATTGTGACCACCATGACTATTCTTCCTAAATAAAAGAGGTGCATATATTAAAGATCTGTTCTTTGTTCTCCTAAAAACTGCTGCATAGATTTGGAGAACATCTTTTGTTTTTCATGTTTTAAATTGGATGTCAGCTAGATTTATATATGTTATACTATTATTAATTTATTATTATGTAAATATAATACATAACTATGTAATAATTTATAATTCTACTCTATTATTCTTTCAAACAATAATAATATATTAATACATATAACATGGTTCAGCAAGTTTCAGAATTCCTGAAGCAGTATCTTGGATAGGCTCACAACTTATTGAGTAAATTTACATATTATATGAAATATGAATAGAAATACAGGTAGTCCCCAGTTTAAGAATAAGTTTCATTCCCAAGGTCTGTCCTTAAGTCGAATTTGTATATAAGCTGGAACAGTATTACTGTTATGTCACCCAGTATTATGTTGCCCAGAGTCCCCTATTGTGGGGGAGATGGGCGGGGGAGAAAACCAACAAACAAACAAACAAATAAATAAGGATAAATAGTATTGTGTAATTAATTGAAACCACTGTGTATTTAACTTGAATCATTGTGTATTTAACTCGAATTTTGCTACAACAGGCTCTGTTCTGAACTATGGGTCATCCGTAAACTGGGCATTCTTAACCCAGGGACTACCTGTAGTTACTTTCCAATGCAGTTACAAAACTTGTTGAGAGTACTGTGTTTTTGGCATTCTGTTCACTTAGTTCAGTGTTTCTTAAAGTGTGGTCCAAGACCTTCTCAGGGGTCCACAAAATCAAAAGTATTTGTCAGCTTATTTTGAAAAATAATGCAATACAGGTAGCCCTCAACTTATGACCATTCATTCAATAACTGTTCAAAGCTACGGCAGCGTTGAACGAAGGGACTTCCGATTGCTCCCCAAAGTTACAGCTGTTGCAGTGCCCCCGTAGTCACATGATCAAAATTCGGGCACTTGGCAATCAACCCACACTTATGACTTCAGGGGCGCTTCAACTCCCCCCACCTGCCTATCTCCCCAATCTATGTTTTTTTGGCCCCCTGCCACCCTGCACTCTGCCGCCCCAGCTGACCTTTGCCATCTTCTTGCTCCTGCTGCTGACGAGGCATGCCCACCCTGGCCCTTTGCAAGGTAGCTGCTAGCTGCACAAGGTTCTCTTCCCCAGGTCGCACACAGCAGTTTCCTCACGAGACCTGGGGAACGTAGCCTCATGTGGCCAGCAGTTGCCTTGTGAAGGGCCAGGGCAGATGCGCCTCATATGCAGCAAGAGCAGGAAGACAGCAAAGATCAGCCGGGGCGGCAGAGTGCAGGGTGGTGAGGGCGATTGCAGCTGCGAGTGGGCTGTGGCAGCTGTGGCTTTGTGCCGTGCTGCTGGGCCATGCTGGGCCTGGGCTCAGCACTGTACTGCAGCTCAGGGGCCACTTCTTGTAGCCTCAGAGTCGCAGCATGCCAAGAATCCCCTTTGTGCCATGCTGCTAGGCTGGGTTGGGGCTTGGCTTCGTGCTGCACTGCGCTATGGCTCGGGCTGCTTCTTGAAGCCCCAGAGCTGTGGCACGCCAAGAAGCCCCTTTGTGCTCTGCGGCTGGGCCAGGCTGGTGCTGGGCTTCTGGGCAAGAAGCAGCCCTTGAGCTGCAGCGCAGGCAAAGCCCAGCCCCAGCCTGGCCCTGCAGCATAGTTCGTAGGAACTTCTTGGCATGAAGAGTGAGGCAGGGTATGCCTCATCATCAGCAAGAGCAAGAAGATGGCAACGGTCAGGCAGGCCGGTGGAGTGCAGGGTGGGAGGATGACTGCTGGTGAGACTGTGCTGGAGTGGCAGCGGCTCCCTGGGGCCGCTGCTGCTTTGTGCTGTGATGCTGGGCCAGACTGGGGCTGGGCTTTGTACTGCAAAGGGCTTCACACTATGCTACGGCTCAGGGGCTTCTTGTAGCCCCAGAGCCATGGTGCGCCAAGAGGCCCCTGAGCCTCAGTGTGGCAAGCAGCCCAGACCTGTGCCAGTCTAGGGCTGCTTGCTAGCCCACAAGGCAGGGTGTAGGGTGGCCAAAAGGGCAGAGATGGCAGGGAGAAAGGGGGGTCCAGGGAGTTGGAGGCAGTCCTTTACCTTACTGAGGCTCGGGGCTGGGAGGGAATGGCTTGGATTGGGGTGGGTCCTTGGCAAACGACCAGTGGAATTTGCTTAATGATGGCAATGGAGATTGCTGGGATTGCTATCACTGAACGATGTGATCATGTGACATTGCACTTTACTACCGCATTGCTTGGTGATAGAAATTCTGGTCCCAACTGTGGTTGTAAGTCGAGGATTACCTGTATTAGAATCCCATCAAACAATCATGAAAAGTGATGATGGCAGTGAATGCATCACTTTTAATACAGTAAATATCGATAAATCTAACCCCTACAAACAAAAGCTTTTTTGAGGTCCTCCATAATTTTTAATAGTGCGAAGGGGCCCTGAGAGAAAAAAGTTTAAGAAACACTTAGTTGACAAATTAATATATATATCTAGTATAATATTTACTTCTTTATGCACATTAATATATTTTATCTGAAAGGTTTTAAGTGATTCTGAAGTAGAATTGCCAGATTTTACACCTGTCCAATTATTTCTTTATAACAGGACATTCAAGAATTAATTTTAGAAATCTGAATAATAAGTGACAACTGCAAAGTTCCTGAAAGATTGCATTCTGGTAGCTTGTGAAACTATTTCAAGCTAAAATACTGATCTTCAAAAACCTGAAGAATGAAATAACATATTATGTGTATTCAGGAATTGGTACTGTTTGATCTTCAGGTTGAATACTTGCTCCTTTTGTTTATTTTTTTCAAGCCAAATTTCAAGGAAGCGTACACAAAACTCAGTAGCAACATAAGCCTTATTTTCATATATTACCTCTCATTTTCTTTTAGGATCTCTTTTCCTTTCTTCCAAGCAAAAGTTGGCCTTGGAGAAGCTTTAGGCTTACATTCAATGGTTGCATCACTACCAACTTTAACAAAAGTTAATTTTTTCAAGAAGTTTTTGGAGAAATCTGGACCCACAGCTGAAAGACAACAGAGAACTCAGAATTAATAAAAACTACCATCAAATTCTTTTGAAATGAATGTTGAATTTATTCTGAATTCTCTCAGAATGTATCATTATTAGTTTACATAACCAATCATTAGAATACCCCCAACTCGTGATTAAAAATGATAAATAAAGCAATGATTTGGACTCAAAGATAACTTTATAGAAGCTGATAACACTTGTGTGGCAAGTGTGACATTGATTTTCATTAACTGTTTTGTTTGGTATGTTTTCTGTATTCCTAAAAGGCTATTCCAGAGGCTGACAGATCATCTAGAACAATGAACATTGTGTTACAGGTGATCACTGAAAAACAGGGCCGTAATCTGGTAGCAATTAAACACTGGATTGAAACCAATGTGATTATTAAATGTTTTCTACATGTTAATTTCAGTGATACTACAAATATTGGATGTGGTTCCCTAGGAACTTCATGACCTTCGTGGTTGCTCATGACTACATTAAGTGATAACTTGCATCTGTAAAATAGCTATCACAAATCAAATAATGCATCCAGAACTTTCATATCACCCCACATCTTCTCATATAATTTGCAATTTTTCACAGAAGGAATTCATATCTCTGCACTCTACCTCCATCCTTGCAAATAAGGCAACAAATTAGGAGAGGACAAATGATATACAGTCGTGTGAAAAAGAAAGTACACCCTCTTTGAGTTCTATGGTTTTATGTATCAGGACATAATAAAAATCATCTGGTCCTCAAAAGTAGGTAAATATAACCTCAGATGAACAATAACACATGACATATTACACCATGCCATCGTTTATTTTACAAAAATAAATAAAAAGAAAGCCAAAATGGAGAAGCCATGTGTGAAAAGCTAAGTACACCCTTACTGCTTCTCTAGGTATGAAGAGGCTAAGTAGCAGCCAGGTGCCCTTGTTCAACTGATCATCAGCAAGTGTGACTACCTCTATAAAAGCTGACGTTTTAGGAGTTTGCTGGTCTTGAGCATTGAGGTTTGTGTTAACACAATGCCAAAGAGTAAAGACATCAGCAATGATCTTAGAGAAGCAATTGTTGCTGCCCATCAATCTGGGAAGGGTTATAAGGCCATTTCCAAACAATTTAAAGTCCCTCATTCTACTGTGAGGAAGATTATTCACAAGTGGAAAACATTCAAGACAGTTGCCAATCTTCCCAGGAGTGGATGTCCCAGAAAATTCACCCCAAGGTCAGACCGTGCAATGCTCAGAAAAATTGCAAAAAATCCAAGAGTTACATCTCAGACTCTACAGGCCTCAGTTAGCATGTTAAATGTTAAAGTTCATGACAGTACAATTAGAAAAAGACTGAAGAAGTATGCTTTGTTTGGAAGGGTTGCCAGGAGAAAGCCTCTTCTCTCTAAAAAGTACATGGTAGCACGGCTTAGGTTTGCAAAGTTGCATCTGAACAAATCACAAGACTTCTGGAACACTGTCATTTGGACAGATGAGACGAAAGTAGAGATGTTTGGCCATAATGCACAGTGCCACGTTTGGCAAAAACCAAACACAGCATATCAGCACAATCGTCTCATACCAACCGTCAAGCACGGTGGTGGAGGGGTGATGATTTGGGCTTGTTTTGCAGCCACAGGACCTGGGCACCTTGCAGTCATTGAGTCGACCATGAACTCCTCTGTATACCAAAGTATTCTAGAGTCAAATGTGAGTCCATCTGTCCAACAGCTAAAGCTTGGCCGACATTGGGTCATGCAACAGGACAATGATCCCAAGCACACCAGCAAATCTACAGCAGAATGGCTGAAAAAGAAAAGAATCAAGGTATTGCAATGATTCAGTCAAAGTCCAGACCTCAACCTGATTGAAATGCTGTGGCAGGACCTTAAGAGAGCTGCGCATAAACAAATGCCCGCAAAGCTCAATGAACTGAAGCAATGTTGTAAAGAAGAGTCGGCCAAAATTCCTCCACAACGATGTGAGAGACTGATAAAGTCATACAGAAAATGATTACTTCAAGTTATTGCTGCTAAAGGTGTTTCTACAAGCTATTGAATCATAAGGTGTACTTAGTTTTTCACACATGGCTTCTCTATTTTGGCTTTCTTTTTGTAAAATAAATGATGACCTGGTGTAATATGTCATGTGTTGTTGTTCATCTGAGGTTGTATTTACCTACTTTTGAGAACTGCTAAGGACCAAATGATTTTTATTATGTCCTGATACGTAAAACCACAGCACTTAAAGAGGGTGTACTTTCTTTTTCACATGACTGTAGATGAATGAATGAACCTGTAGTAACTCTGAATGGCTACCTACTGTGAATATAGTTAGACTTTCAAATCTGCAGCTAAGGTAATTCTACCATATTGTCTTAACACATTTTACAGAGATATATTATTAAAATAAGAGTACTGGGCTACACTGTAGGATTGAACAGGGGCATCTGCAGGAAGGGTAAAAAAAAAAAAAAATCAAGATGGCAGGTGCACTGCACAACCTGCCCCCTTTTTACAGGCTTGTGATGTGTATTTAAAAGTCCTGGGGCTTTGCTTGCACAGTTCTGCCTGCCATTTCATTCTTAACCCTCACCCCACAGACACCTCTGGGACTGAATTGATGGGATTCATCTAGAATTAGTAGATCTTCCACATTCCATTCTTGGAGATAGGCCACGCCTATACTTCTATGTGCCACTTTTTCCATATCCAGTTAATGTCTATATTGTGCCATTTTAGTCACTTTAATATCTAGACCTGGTTTCACAAATTAACAATCATTTGTTACCCCTATAGAAAGCATTTTTCGTACAACACCAGATCTGTTTCTCTTCTTTTGAGGTGGAGAAGGGGAAATTGTTCATTCCTTTCTCCTATCCAGAACTGACTTTTCACCAGCTGACTGCCCTATAGCTTCGCTCCTAAAGAGTTATAAGAGAACAAACTCTGTTGGCTAGCTTCTGGGGGTGAGGTTTTGAAGACTTGGAGAAAACCTTTTTTCTGCAATCTGTTTCTAGGTGGTTAGTAGGAGACCTATTCTATGTTTCTGCTGATGTAATGTGAATCAGCTTTTCCCAAAAAGCTGCAAGGTCCAAAGTGGCAAATGAAGATTTGTCATCACAAGCATCTAGTGAAGGATTAGAATTGAGTAGTAATAATGGTTTAAACAGACACTGAAAAACTTGAGCTCAGCTACGTTTTCCATCAGATTTACTTGCTCATAGTATAAGTGATCTATCACACCGTCATTGAATCACTTAGGAGATTGGAAGTACATTATGCCTGAACATTGTGGCAAAGATGAGATTTGTTAATAATGAGACAGAAAGATATTATATAAAAGAATTATAATTAAGTCTTTTTTCTTCCTGTATTAGCAATTATCAGAAAAAGGCAGATACCAGTATTACCAGAGAAACTGTAGTTGCTTCATTCAAAGTAGAGTGTATCATTATATGTGCTCTCTAATTAAAAATCTTCTAAGTATAATAGCCTTTTTCCTTGCAGTGTTTTCACTACACAGTTTTATGTTTAACATTTAATAATGTCAGGTCATCTAGTCATTTCAGGCATTACAGTGATTTTTTTGCAGGAAGGAAATATATTTCAGGGAGCTTTATATCGTAGCTAAACAATCAAGGATTAAAACAACTTAAAAAGTATTTCCTGATATAGAATGCCTCTTAGTTCAGCATCTGGCCAAAAAAAATTTAAACTGAACCAAACGAAAAAAGGCCTCCCTTCTAGAACAAAATCTACGTTGTTATAGAACACTTTAGAACAGTAACACGGATGCAAAGTTGTCCTTCAGTGAAAACAGCTTCCTTTGATCCTTGGAGGTATCCATAGGTAGGATAGAATTCTCACTTTCAGAGAGGGGAGACTGGCAGAAAGTGCCTCTGTCCCTTATTGCCCTGAGTAGAACTAAACTCATATGATCACTACATCCAAATATCATCTTTTCAAATTAATTTAAAAAAAAAGCAAACTTACATTCATGATCGTTTTGCTGAGCAATGGACATGTACCTTCTTTGCAACTAGCCATATTTTCTAGCCATCAGGACCATATTTTCAATGTAATGGATCAGCTTCTGGCATGCTTGTTACTTAGCAACTACTTTCCTTTTGTGGTGGACATAATGGCAAAGCTGGGACAGGACTGATATTGCATGGAGATGTTATGTTTGGAAAAAATTTAAACTGATAGACCCATCTAGTTTGTGGAATTAGTTTCTCAAGATGCATCGAAACCCAGTTTTCTAAACAAAAACCAATTCTTGTTATCTCAATAATATATCTTTAGTATAATGACTATAGATAAAAAGCTTGAATTTTACTTCCAAGTTTGTTTCAAAAGGTATCCTCAAGTGATATCCTCCAATGCATGATACTTTACTGGGAATCATAAATATTTGTAAGCCATTGGGATTTCATAAAACCCTGAAAAAAGATGAATGTAAGACAGAAACTATTCAGAGAAGACTTAGTGCTCAGCAACCTACCAAATTGGTGCAAATAAAATAAATGTCAATTGTATGATTTGGATATTCTCAGCATGTAGTCTGTCAAGAACTAAGTTTTTTAGATCTGCAGTGGCTCAAATATCAAATAATGATAACTATCTCTTAACAAAATATATTTAGGTTCCACTGTCCCTTTATTTTGTTATGGAATGTAGAAAATTCTGATGTGGCAAATAGTGTTTGTGCACATAATTTGTTGAATGGTGATAGGAGTTTCAATTTTATTTTGAAATAATTTGCTGAAGATGTGTTTTCATTTTTAACAAGATTGACCCATCGTGTATAGGAAAACACTCATATTTCCAGGTTTCTATGACAGCATACCCTTCTCATTATATACAGAAACTATACACCCTCTCCACTTTTAGCGACTACAGTCTGTTCCAGTGACTTTGTCACTAAGCAAAATGGTCACTAAGTGAACACGTGACTCAGAGAGAGAGAGAGAGAGATGCTGCAAAGATCACTGGTTGCTGCTGTCTCATTTAGATAAAGTTCTTGCATGCAGCTATGCCAATGTTACTCACACTCCAGTGTGCGATGCTGTCAGGTGCATGAAGAGTGGTCATAAGTGCATGCATTGGTCAGAAAATGATTTTTTTTTTTTAAATTACCATTGTATTTGCGAACAATTGTTGAAGGAGGACTGGCTGTATAACAAAGAATACTTTGACTGCTTTTTAATGTTTTTTTTTTCCAAGTTACATTTTACAAAAAACCTATAGTTAACAATTATTATATCTGGGACTTTAATAGCTTGCGCACACAGAGGAAAATAAAAAGCTAGTTGCACAAATTGGTTGTGCTTTGAAAGGAATATTTGCCTATGAAAACAAATCAAAATGAAATTGATCATTGTGAATTTGTTTTACAGACTAACCTTCCTCTTGATAATTTCACTTTTGAAATACCACTAATTTGTGTGACTTTTTTTCCAGTGTCTTTCTTCTCTGAATATGTTTAATTTCCTGATTTTCTAGGCAAGATCTACATGAAGTTGGAAAGAAAGCTTGAGATCAAATGAACAATGGTTTATCCTTTTCAAGCTAGCATGCATCTTAAATGACTGGATCATAGTTAGATCTAGCTACTATGGTACTATGATTGCCCTTTGGACTGATCTAGTTACACAGTCTTATCTCATCCTCCTCAAGACTTCCTACAAGACTGATTTCTTTAATGTGAGTATCTGGAGTAATGTTGTATATTTTATCCACTCATTACAGTACGTTTAATTGCTTTGAACTAATTAGGAACTGTTGTATAGGTCATGTTTCCTTTGTAGTAACATAAATGTGGAAATATTGTCCCTACTTTCACTGTTGCCTCTTCAGAGAACTTTGAGTACTTCATGCTTAGGCAAAACTTTTTATAGGTACTCTAAGCCATTTGACACAAGACAAAATTGAACACTTTGATATTATACATAATTTGCATTACTTATAAGCATATTGTACAATAATATAATACAGGTAGTCCTTGCTTACTGACTGCCTCGTTCAGCAACCATTCAAAGTTACAACCGTGCTGACCCTCAGTCACGTGACTTGCATTACACTCAGTACATGTTGTCCTGTGCCCGACGTGTTGCCCCTTGCAGAGCAGAGAGATTGGAGAGGAAGGGATTACAAGAGAGTAAGCAGGCCCACAATGGGGAATACACATCGAAAGCAATGTGCTGGTGCCAGCAGCCACGAGTGTACTTTGCATATAGCCTGGTATATTCCCCATTGTGGCCCTACTTACTCTCTTGTAATCCCTTCCTCTCCAAGCTAATTATCCCAGTGCTGGGGTGAGTACTCCAAAGGGCTGGGAAGTGGTTAGGAGGAAAACAAAAGCCAAAGATGTGAAACTGATTAGTCTTATCAGTTTCGAGCTGGCCATTCCAGTGGATGAGCTTCCCAAAGGACGGAAGAGTGGGGGAAAGGAAAACACAGTTGTGATCACGTGATTTCCCACTCAGCAACCACTTTGCTTAGCGAAGGAGTTGCCAGTCCCAATTGTAGTCACTAAACAAGGACTACCTGTAGTAACTTAATAGATTTTAGAAGCATCCAGAGTTTTCTTTAGACTCCTTTTATGTGAAATAAATCCATAAATCTTGCCACTATGGATCCTATTTTGCTGAACTCTATTTCTCTTTCCTCCAGAAAATTGGAAAGATGAGTTTTTCCCTGAAAACATCTACCCTTATTGATTAAAAAAAAAATGACCAAGAAATAAAATTCTGCTTAGAAAACACCTTAAATCTTCTGAACAGATGAAACTTATGCTATTGAACATTCTCTTTCAAACATATAAAAACAATTATCTAATCAAAACTTTATTCACTGCTTTAAAAATGAAACCTTTTTATCGATTCTCAGGTTTGTTTCACATAATAGGTTTCTTACAGTAGCACAAATGAACACAGCAATATTTCAGAAGCTTTAGGTATAAAGGCAAAAAGAGAGAGAGTTTAATAAATAAGGCTGCAGGTTGGGCCAGTGTGCTCAGATTTTTTAGTTATAATACTAGCAACAGTTTGGCAAATGGTTTTTAAACAACTGGTACGTACATTCTCTGTGTGGCAGAATGCAGAAACAGTATGTGCTTACACAATAGGACTTTTGGTATGACGCTAAAGCCTTCCGATAGACATGGGAGGATTCTGCACACTTCAAAAATTATTTGGAAGAAGTGCTTTGGATCCTATATGACAACAAGATCTCTCTGCTACTCCTTCAAATAGCACAACTTTTTTCAGTAGATAAAAAGATGCTGTTATTTTAAAGAATTTACTCAATAAAGTTAGCCTGACTCCTAAAGCAGCAGCACTATTTTGCGGGATTCATACAGAAGTGTGAAAAAAGTCAAAAAGTCACTTTAGGCAATAGCAGGGAGGTACATCTTTCTTGGAACATATTCCAAGTGTTCACAGCCCCAATTCTGTGATTAACCTCTACAGACATGGTTCCATCTATTCTGATCCTCCTCATTTTTACTCTCCTCCTCCTCCTCCTCCTCCTCCTCTCCCTTCTCCCATTATCATTTTTAGCTACAGCAAGATAAATATTTCAAACAAATGCAGATATGCAGATGCAAGTTTACAATAATTTTTGTTCAGTCCCCCACAGCACATAAAACAGACCCACCAGGGCTATGCACAAAGGATCTTGCCCTCGACATAATGATCTTCAATGATATGCCCAATGTGATAAATCCACTGAAGTGACAATGAACATCTTGTCAGAAGCTGCTGAGGTTTTACTCCAGTCTTTAATATCATCATAGGATTATTACTGTCTAGATAAACACTACACCCAATTCTGGCTCCAGTAATTATGTAAAGTAGAGCTGAGACCCCAGGGCCACTGCAACTCTTAAGCACCTCTAAAAGTTGTCAACCATATTTATAATTAATATTAATTATATTACATAAATCATACATACTTTATGAATATAGCAGAAGAGGCAAATTATTAATTATTAAACATAGGGAACAATCAAATTAACTATATTCAAGTGAACTAATTTTAATCAGTTCAAATCTTTTATTATATATTTATTAGTAAATTTTACAGAAAGGAATGAAAGAATTGCAAAATCCAAAAAAAAAAAATTACATGAAAAACTATAAAAACAAAACAGGAGAAGCAAACAAACAAACAAACAAAAAAGCCAGAAAAGGAGGAAACTATGGATATATATCACATTAATCAAATCTGTCAAACAGATTTCTAAATTTATCTTGGGAAATCAAATAATAATGATTCTCTAAGATTACAAAGTATCATAAAATCTATTCAAGTGTGAATTACATTAAATCAGCTTTATTTTTTACACCTGCCACACTTACTTTTTGGACTCCAGGATTGGCAAACAGGATGAATGCAGTTTGTAGCTCAGGAGAAAAAAGGAAAACAAACCAACCAACCACACACCACCACCACAACCACCACCAGGCACTCCTGGTCTAAATGGCCCAGCAGCTTTTCCTTAGGGTTATTAAAAAGTAATGCCATAGAAGTAATGCCATCCCATTTGTCAATCTGACATTTGTAATCTTCTCATCCTGTTTTTTCTATCATGTCTCCCTTGTTCCTTAATAAAGTACCTATTCTTTATACTTTCCTTCAATGACTCTTTTCCTGCCAAAGAAATACCTAGAATTGGTGATTTTTATTTTTTTTTCCTAAAAGTGCTTCCACTATTGGTATGCTTTGGCACACACAGATAAGAACTATTGGCATGTCTGAACTTAGGACATTCTGCTTCTGAGATGCCATGTCTGCAGATCTTGTTTCCTGCTCCCACAATTAAGTCTTAAGACCATATCTTGACTGTGAAGTTCTAGATAACCTCTAGATAGCAAAGAGATACAAGAACTTTCTTGGCTGCCCTCTAGTCTTGATGCAGTTCTAATATGGTTGTTCTAATTTAGGCAATTGCCTATACTGGATTATCTTTTATTTGTCCTACTCTTATATCTGTTTTATGTTTAGCATTCATTACAAGCTGCTATTACAGGTAGTCCTCATTTAGCAACCACAATTGGGACTGGCAAACTGATTGTTAAGCAAAGCAGTTTCTAAGTGAAACCACAACTGCGATTATGATCTTACTTCAGCTTTCCTGTGCTTTATCTCCTGCGAAGATTGTAAATGTGAGGATTGGTTGTAAAGTTACTTTTTCATCACTGTTGAAACTGTGAATGGTTGCTAACTGAGGCAACCTGTATATATTTTGTCCCACCAGGTAACAGGATCTCATGAATCCTATCTAGCTTTGAAAGCTGAGTGGAGCCAGTAATTAAATTTTAGAATTCACTACCAAGGGTTGTGTGCTGACTACCATCTTGGCTGGCTTCAAAAAAAGGTTGGACCAATTCATGGAAGGTACTGGGATTAATGGCTATTAGCCTTAATGGCAGTGTGACTGGCTCTAGAGTCCATCTGCTGGGAAACTAATAGGCTTCCTTGTGCAGTTGGCTGGCCATGTGAGATCAGACTGCTGGAGTAGATGGGCCAGGGGGCCATCAGGGTACTGCTTATGTTCTTATATTCAGGTCTGCTTAGAACTTGAATGGGAGACCATCAGGAGTTACCAGGGCTATGGGTAAGACTACGAAGTTTAAAAAAAAAAAAAATCCCAGGGAATGGGATAGCAAACTACTTCTATGCTTATATTTTTAAATGTAAAGAGAAGAGACTACATATGAAACTGTCATGGTTAAATACATTCATTCCTATTTCAAGCATTCCTGAAGGACAGTTTGCCCAACAATGTCAGTATTCCCAAGCAGCGTATATCCACAGCTATAAAGGGTACATTTTAACATGTGTATTCCAATAATAGAAGTCTTAGGAAATGGTTGTGAGAAGTTAAATGACCTTTCCCCACTACTGAGTTAAAAAGCTATGCATTGATCCTTGAATTGGCAGACAACAACACTGGAATGAAAACTGCTATCCATTTCCCCAATCCCTGCCCTGTTTCCATTGTTTCTATTACCAACTATTGTCAGCTGACATTCTCACCCTCCAAGTTAATGGGTGAAAACAAAGATTTTGCAGAATGAGGCTCTCATTGGGTCATGCTGTGATAGGGGAAAATACAGGTTAGTATCAGTGCGGTTAGGGAGGCCTGAGCCTATGTGACTCATATTCTGGACAAGACGAAGGCAATGTCATGAGGACGAGGGAAAAAATAAATATTGCCAGGGTATGACAATGGCATGGTTAGGTGCAAATTGGCAATAGACAAGTATACTCTAGACAGGAAGAGGCAGAAAATAGATAGGGCTTTCTTGAGTAGTCTTTGGATGATTTCCAGTAGTTCTCCAAGCCATGTTATTCTGAATTGTTTATTATTCAACCTATTATTAATTTGTCATACTGCCTTTCTGCAAAAATAACAAAAGTTGCATAAAATTAATTTTAAAATAAATTATTTCACAAAAAACAAAAAATCCATGAATAAAACTACCATTAAAAAGCCAATAAAACTAATGAATGCAATTTAAAAAGCCAAGTTAAAAGACTGCCTTTTACAAAAGTTCTTCTAAAAATTGAGATCATGTAAGGCATCTGTAACTCTGAAGACACAGGATGAAGCCTGTTTCCTGCATGCCCAGTGAACAGAGCTCTTTAAGGGACTCATCCTTATTATCTACTTCCCCCTTCAAGTAGAACAAGGCCATAAGTTTTACTGGACCTTAAACATTAAAACTGTCATCATGAAATGAGCCCAGAAAACAACAATAGCATTATTAGGCTACTAAAATAAAGAATCCTCCAAGTGAAGGCACTTAAAATTAGTGTTTCCCCCCCCCCACAAATATCAGCGGAAACACAATGGATTTACACCTTTGCAGTGAGAGAAAAAAAGGAAAGGATCATTGCTGCTGCCCAGCAAAGACACTGAACATGTGTGTGTCTGCAGGATATGCTTCTGAAATTGGATTTGTACTGGTTTGTATCTGTGTTTAAGTGCATTAGGCCCCATAACATGTCCATCTTTACATTAGATAATACACACTAAAACCGCTTTCATTTCAAAGAAGCAACTCATTGTTTGAAGGTGAAATAAAAGTAAAATATGACATAAAACATTTCACATATAGGGGCAGTCATTACCACCTACTTACAGGAAATGCTTTGGATCAACTTTTTGCATAGACATTTTTTATATAAATTAATGACTTCATTAGAGGCAATAAAACAAACATTAGGGCAACAGAAATTTTTCAATAGCTTTAAGTAAAAGGAGCCCACCAATTACGCTCAGTTCTGCGCTGACATAGATGACTCCATATCTATTTTCTGCCACACACTGATACATGCCAGTGTCTGATAGGTTCACGCTGGGAATGGTGAGTGTTCCATGTTCTATTTGAAGTCTTTCCTGCAAAATGGTTAAATGAATAACGTAAATATAAGAAACTTGCCTTCAGAATTTATATATTCCCACAAACACATTATTTTAAATGACAAACAGGTGGGTGGTGTCAATACTAAGGTTGAAAAAGACAAATTCATAAACAATTTATATGAGGGAATCTTTTTGCCAACAAAATTTATATCATTTTAAATGGGAAAAGCAATACTAGAATTGTCTTTAATACTGCATCTTTCTTCTTGTTCTCAGTGATTGGACATCTGAACTATTTTGATTAATAATTCCTTGAAGCACATTAACCTGAATCTAAAATTACTGTTGTCCTATGGCATTTTATGGCCCTTACTCAGCTAGACAAGTTCTTTACAAGTTTGGAACAACATAGTTATTAGCTTTCTGCTCCCTTGAAGGTTAATGGAAAAGTAATCACGTTCAGTGGTGCAAAGCAATTGTATGCACCCCACTAGATTAAAAATTGTTATACCCCAAAGATATAAATGATAATCTTTTAATAATCCTTACTTTAGTTTAACGTGATTTAAGTTCAGAACCATCTGCTAGTGATCAGCATGAAGGAAGTCACATTAGCACATGGAACAAAAGAATGGGCAATCAGTGTTCAGGCTAAGGATAAAGAACTCACAACAGCAATAACAATAAAAGCAGCAAAGTGCTTCTCTAACACAATAGGAACTTGAGTGTATTTTAGCAACTCTTAACATATAACTAATATAATCTTCTTAAAAACTGTTGGGCTTTTTCTTGGCTGTAGGGTTGCAATTTAATGTCGAACAGTCTTTATTTGACTGAATCTAGGCAGCAATAGTTTCACAAAGTGCAGGTGAAAATGAGCAATTTGCTTAGTTTTTGTCCTCAAAATTGAGACAGTCAAGGCCTGGAATGATCTCCTCTGGTGAGATTAGGAATAGAGGGGTGCTGATGGGATCATTTCCTTTCTTTCCATAGCTCATTAATCTTTAGGCAGTTCAGTGTGACACTGCTAATGGTATGTCAATTCCCTTGTTGGCCGTGTCAGCAAAGGTCCGTAGAAGTGAAACGGAATTACCGTTACAGACCAGAGGGCTTGTTTACATTCCATAATGTTCAATTAAAACCTAGACACTAAAAAACAGAATAGAAGAAAGGACGCTTATAGCCTGAGTGACTATATTCCCATTTTTGCTTTTCACAGTTAGCACTTAACTGAGATTTTGTTATAGGCGATATTTTGTTTGCCTGTGGAGTTGCAGCGACTGAAAAATGTGCAGCCATTTTATGTATCTTTCTTCTCAAAACAAATATCCCCGGAAAGGAATCCCACAGCTTCTCAGTTCCAATTGATTCAGCAAAATCTTTGTCAAAGGGAGAAAATGGCACTTAAATGCCTAACTTTCACTGAACATTGGTTGAAAATTAGGTGCTCCAGGGTGATTCCTGCTTTTGAAAAGTATGACTTGAATTACATTGTTTTAACTATATGGAAATCTCAAGGTGATTTTGTGACATTCGCTCAGCAGGACAGCAAGTCTGCAGTGGGGTAGATGGAACTTTAAGACTACGTGGTTTCTGTTTTTTTCTTTCTTTTTCAATAGCAACAAAATAAAAAGAAACATAAAAGGTCATGACACTGAAACAAATCTTTGCAAGTTAATCCCCAACCTCAGAGCATCAACATTTGGAAGACTGCTTGTACCTGAGGGAGAAGAAGTTCACCATCCTTCAGCCAGCTATAGGAAGGCTTGGGTCTCCCATTTGCTTTACACTCCCAGTAGACACTGTCTTCTATAGCCACCTGAACATCACTTATTTTCTGAATCCAGTTGGGAGGAGCTGTAAGGAGGACAGGGACATTTGTCTAAGTAAAAGTTTATTTTCCGTCTGCCATGATCTTTCAAATACATCAATTGCAATGCATGCTTTTCTTAAAAAAAAATAACAATAGAAATGTGGACTAAGGATCAGATTGCTATGTTTCCATGAAAGCAGATTATATATGATCTAATAAAAAATAAATGTGACTTTTGACACTTGTATATCAATCAGCGTGAGGACTGCAGTGATTTACAGGAATATGCTGGGTATATCAGGTTTTTTGGGGGGAGTGGGGATATGCCTTCAAGTCAGTGTTGACTCCCTGAGGTACTTAAGAAAAATGTTAAAAACTAATCTGGTCAACCAATAAGTATTTGTATTGCTTTACTAATGTAATCTATTCATGTCAACTGTTTTTATAGATAACAGTTTCTTTGTTATGCATATGACTTGCAAGAACGGAGCAGAGATTTAACAGTACAGAAAAAAATATGAAATATTTCATTGTCTGAAGGGGAATAAAACTCCCCCTGAAATCTGTCTTATGGCTTATCATGTTGTTGTTGTTGTTCAGTCGTTAAGTCATGTCTGACTCTTTGTGACCCCATGAACCATATTGCACCAGGTCTTCCTGTCCTTCACTGCCTCCCTGAGTTTGCTCAGTTTCATGCTCATTGCTTCAGTGATGCTATCTAACCATCTCATCCTCTGCCGTCCTCTTCTCCTTTTGCCTTCAATCTTTCCCAGCATCAGGGTCTTCTCCAAAGAGATCTCTCTTCGCATTAGGTGACCAAAATATCTGAGCTTGAGCTTCATTATCGATCCTTCCAATGAGCAATCAGGGTTGATTTCCTTTAAGATTGACTGGTTTGACCTCCTAGCAGTCCAGGGGACTCTTAAGAGTCTTCTCCAGCACCACAGTTCAAAGGCATCAATTCTTCGGCGCTCAGCCTTCTTTATGGTCCAGCTCTCACAGCCATACATTGCTACTGGGAAAACCATAGCTTTGATTGTGCGGATCTTTGTCAGCAAGGTGATGTCTCTGCTTTTTAATATGCTGTCTAGGTTTGCCATAGCTTTCCTCCCAAGGAACAAGCGTCTTTTAATTTCATGGCTGCAGTCTCTGTCTGCGGTGATCTTGGAGCCCAAATAAATGAAGTCTGTTACTGCTTCCATTTCTACCCCTGGATCAAATCCCCGAAGAATGTAATTATTAAACTGAAATATTAAGACAAGTATAGTGCCCCTTGAAGACTGATTTGTTAGGCTACAAAATATTTAGGTTGAAAGTAACAGAGTCATGTGTATTTCAGTTAATTCCAACAGTTGTTTCAGTCATCAAAAATATAATTTGCATGGGCAAACATAAACAATAGAAGAGTAGTACAGATGTGGAAAAAATAGTAAAAGCCAATTTAGCATTAGAAGAAAACAGCAGTTTAAATGGACTGGAGGGATAAAACAATTAAATTGGATTGAGTAGATCCAAGAATAGTGATAAGAAATGTGAAAAATGTAGTAATCAAATCTAGCAGCCACAGAGCCAAAGTAGATCTTAAAGCAAAATCAGAACATACTTTTCATGAAACTGAACTGCAAATAAATGGGCAAAAAGAAGCCACTTTAAAATCAACGAAGACAGACTAATACTTTTTTTCTTCTGCAGATTAACCTGGTTACTCTTGTGGACATTGTTACACTTACAGTCCCATTATACGCAATAAGAGATCTAACTATCTGCAGTTAAATGATCTCAGAAAGTAACTTTCAGAAGGATGTATCTCAAAATTAAGCAGACTATCATTACCTTGATTGCATGTAACAAACACAAGTCTCAGTTAATAATCTGGGGATATCTTAAAGCTGCTAGACAATTAAATATTATATAGAATGGGAAACAACTGAGATTTATTTACATTTTTTGTAACACATAATAAAAATATAAGAGTATATATAATACCAGCAGAGGTCTCCAGGAAACTGGGTATTTTATAATATTCCATCTGTATTTAATCAGGTAAAAGAATGTCAAATTGTCAACTTAAAGTTTATCAACATGAACCTATACTTTTAAATCCATCTCTGTTTTCAGCATTTCTTGCTGGATAACAATAACTCACAAGCCACAAAAAATAAATTTAAATAGTTCTGTTTGGTGTTACTCTCAACAATACCTGAACACTTTTTGCCACATGTGCTAGGCAGATTCTTGCAACAATAAAAATATATTAAAAAGAGATGTTTAAGGACTTTTATTCAGATTATAAAATATACTAGAGATACATTAACACATTAACAGTGCAAAACTTCAGATGAAACGGCCATATATTCTTTTTTAAAAATGTTCAAAGAGAGAGGAAAAAAATATGTAAAGCAACCTTCCATGCACACAAAATACATTTGAACAAATTTCATTATATATTACATCCCTAAATTCAAGCTATATTTTGATTATAACTTTATAACTTTATAAAAATATAAAATTATATTTTGGTTATAATTTTATATAATTTTATAATTATAATTTTATAACTATGTGATCATATAGTTTGATCACTATAATTTTGGATTGTTATCTTGATTTATTTATGCCTCACACAAAGAATTCATATTTACTTTTTTCTCTTCCCTGGGTTTAGCTAGTATACTACAGCAGTTCTGCTTAAAAATACTTGGGTTTGCCCTTTTCTTCTTATTTGCATGCCTTCATTAAGCCAGATATTTATTTATTCCATTTTTTCTTACCTGCTGCAATCAAGAAAAGATAAGGGCCATTGGTCCCTCTTGTCTGTTAAAAATAACCAAAGGTCCACTAAAATGCTTTCAGTGTTACCCCTGGAAGCAGGATGAAGAGCAATTCTAAAGAGTAAAATGAAGCTCTATGTCTGGTTGCTGACTGACCACTAATAAGTACTGTATGATTTATGTTGTGACCTTAATCATGCCTTGACATTTAATATAACATTATGGAGAGAAATGAATTAACAGGAGTGGTGAATCAGTATTTTTGTGCCTTCTTTACAAGTATATGGAAATTTAGGCAAAAATGATTGATTTTGTTTAGTCAGCCTAAAAGTGGACACTAACTTTTCTGGAAGGCTCTTTTACTAGATCCTATGGCAATGGTCCAGTAAGACTTTAGCATTCTCAGATAATGTCACTATCTCTGTAGATTCAGATCCGTTACTAATTTAAATACTAAAAAACATTCTGTTCATGGTTCTTGATTGCTTCACGCTGTCCCCATTTATATACATTGTGCTCACAGAAAATTTCACCATATCAGTCACACTTCATAATGTTCAATACTCTCATCATGCGCATGTTCACACCAAAGGAATGTAGAATGAGCCACTTTGACTTTTCTGAAACTCTGGCTAGAGATGCAATCAGTTCTTTTTTTCCTCCTTGGAAAGTATACAATCACAGCCGTTCAAAATACTACATTTCTCTGATACAGTTTTGAAAGTTCAGGATCAGGTCTTCGAGAATTAGCTCAAACAATTCCCATAACTCTCATAAGAGTTCCCACTGTAGTTCTAAATGAGATACAAATCTTTACTTTATTGCAAAGAATCACTGAGTTTTAAGTTTAGGAAAACTAAAACTAGAGTTCAGGTTAGTGTAATTTCTTTAGAAGTATAGTATAGAAGATGAAAATATAAAACTTGGCCTGCTTGAAAGAACTGTGTTATTCAGTTCATGCATTCAAGAAAATCATATAAAAGTGAAGTAAAGTAAAACTTTATAATATGTCAGTAACATATTTATATTCCAGTGAAACATCAGATTTAGTAATATCTTTAAGTCTGAAGACATCAAAGAGGAAAAAAAAAATCTTTGCGGCACCTTTGTGAGTAGTAATGCTAGGCCTAAAATTAATCTAGAGCTGGAGACATACAATTGGCACCTTAGCCATATGGCTGAAAGTGAGCAATTTTATGGAACAATTTCAATGGAGAAAGAAATCATGAAGGCATTCAAAGCTAAAAATGCTGTAATGATGGATGACTTTGATCAATGTCGTGCAGACTCAATAAATGAAAAGAGATGGCATTGCTAGATATCCTCAATGACAGTAACTAGAAGATTGGCTGTGAAACTAACAAGAGAGAAATGAACCTGGAAGGGAGTCACTGCCAGTACCCTGAACTTGGTATAAATTGTAAGCATTGCTACTCCAACTGGGCTAAAAATAATTAATTTATCCAAATTGATAATGAATTAAAACATTATTATTTCAGCTTTATTTTAACTGTTTTCTCCTCTTTTTGGCAAGATTTTCCATTTTGCAAGGTGGTAGTTCCTCTTTGGCATTTATAAACATTGAAACTAAGACATTTGAGTTAAGAGGAAGATAGAATCGTGGAGATTCTTTGCACCAGTTTGCCTGAATCTTTAAAGGAACTGATCAGATGGAATCTGATAAATGCAAACCAGAATAAAACTGTTACTTTCTGTGATTTGGAAAGTGTACATCTATTGATGCAGCCTAAAACTGCATTAATCTGTTTGTAATGCAGCATTTCTAGTACAGGCAGTCCCCAGGTTAAGAACATCCGACTTACAGACAACTCGTATTTACAGACAGACTGCCATAAGGCCTATTATATTAAAAATTTGAGTTGAGTACAATGGTTTGTAATAACGCATGCACGCACTACTTTGTGATGCTCATGAAAACATTGCATGGCTACAGTGGTTTGTCTACTCAAGGAAAAAGAACACCATCTGCCATTTTAAGTTGGATCATTTTTCTCTTATTTACTGTTGTAACCATGCCTCTGAAGCGTAAATCCGATGCAAGTGCTGGTGGTGCATCAAAGGAAAGGAAAATGATCACAACTGAAAATAAAGTGGAAATAATAAAGTGATCAGAGCAGGAGATGATAGCATTTGAGGAAGAAGACTAGGACCTAAAAATTCCAGAACCAAAAAAGTTTTTGATAAAAGAGTTAGCCAAAGCCTGAAGGGAAAGTTAGATGAGCAAGATCCTAATACAGAGAGCTTCACCAAAGTTTACCATACAGTTACCAAGGGCCTCAACTGCTACAAGGTCATTTATAATGAGAAAAAGAAAAGCTCTGTACAAATCTTCCTTGATCCCTACTTCAAGGTAAAGGTAAAATACAGTATATAGTATATACTAAGACAAACATTTGACTAACTGATGCTAAATAAGAACTGTATGTATCTGTTCTGACTTACCTACAAATTCAACTTAGGAACGGATCTTGTTTACAACCCAGGGACAGCCTGTATCTCAAATTAAGGTTCAGATCAATTCCAATTTGAGGATCCTTCAAATCGCTACCAAGCCAGATATTCCCCACCCTATACTTATGTTGAAGAGTATTGGATCCAGGAATAATACTATGATATCACTCTTAACACCTCACTCTGATTTATGAGGAGTTATTTATGAATGTTCTTTGATATGGTTTTCAAGCTACCTATGGATGCAATCATTTCATTATTTAAGTAGCTTGCTAATCAGACATACATATGTCTTGGTCAGCAGGTATTTCTTGTTTATGATTCTACCAAGCTCAAGCTGCAATTCTGCTCCTAAAACTGCTAAAACAGTTGACATTATAGAAGGAAAAGACTGAACCAAGATAGTAGTTTAATTATTTAATCAATTTATATGGCCACCCAACTTGCAAATTGTGATTCTGGGCAGCTAACATCCTATATTTCCTAGTTATCTATAAAGTCTTTTGTCTTATTTTCTCAATAGTTGGTATACTGTTTCTTTACTCTTGCTTTTATTTTGAATGTACGTGAAGGACACCTTTCCATATCCTTGCTATTCTTTTTTCTTATTTCAATTAAATTTTTAAATTTAATGTTGCCAATGGTGGGCCTTTGAGCCTTTTCAAGAATCCTTCCCACCCCCCGTCGAAATCTGTTTCTCATCTCAAGAAATCTAAACAAGATCCTTTGCCTACTATCCTAGAATCTAGAAAAAAGCTATTAAGCATATGAAATAAAATTATTACACATCAGAGAGGTCTCTGTGTTTCAAGATAACATTCCAGGTACATTATACTTAGCTCTTATATTTGCATGGTAATCATAAATACAATAGGATTCTTAGCTTTTAGTCATTCCATCTTCTTTTATGGTTTCCAAGGCAGGGAAAGGGGATTTTTCTGAGAGTCTGCATCTTTGTTCAAATATCCCCCAAATGCCTAAAGTTTACCACTATCTCAAGCTCTTGCTATAGAAATTAATCTGTATTGCCTTTACGAAGACTAGTCAGCTTCCTTTTTTGAGGTGAAGAGGAGAAGCTAAACTCCCACCCTAGAATTAACTTGTTTACTTGCAGGGAAGATTAAGCATTTGGATGTCACACATATTAGAGCCCAGATTGTTTTTTTTTTTTTAAATGCACACAGACAAAAACCCAAGGTCAGCACAATACGTCTTTCTTCCTGTCTATCTTTCTATCTCTTTTAGCAGCTTTACAAAGTGCATAATAATATTACTGACAAAAATATAGTCTGGTTTATGTGCAGCAAGCAGGACATTTGAATTTCATTTTCCTTTCTTCACATAGTTAACTTGGTTTAAAAGAACAACACTGTAAGAGACAGATCTTAATCTCCAGGGATATATTGTGTTAGAATATTTTGCAGAGAAAGTCAGCAAGTAAGTGACAAGTTTGATTTTCTATATGAAATACTTTGGAATATTCCTTTGGATGCAGTTTTGATCCAGTAGAAACAATGCAAGCATTGCAGTTTTTCCTCTCAACATGATACATTTCCCATACACACCCATTCAGACATACAAGGGGGGACCCAAAACCCCCCCCTGGACTTTATTTATAAAAAATTGTGTTTTTATTTTTACATGTTCAAACTTCAGTCACCTTCAAAGTACTCTCCATATGATGCAATACACCTATCGAGGCGTTTTTTCCACTGCTCAAAACAGGTTTCGAACTCGTTGATTTTGATGCCTTTTTGTGCTTCTGCCGTTTTTTGTTTCACCTCCTCCATATTGGCAAAACGTTTCCCTTTGAGGACTTTTTTCATCCGGGGAAACAAGAAAAAGCCACACGGGGCGAGATCGGGTGAATAGGGAGGGTGGGGCACAAGGGTCATGCCATTTTTGGCCAAAAACTGCTGAACACTCAGCGCGGTGTGTGCAGGTGTGTTGTCATGATGGAAGAACCAGCCACCTGTTTGCCACAACTCGGGACGTTTCTTCCGCAAATCGTGACACAACCTTCTCAAAACTTCCAGGTAAAAACTTTGGTTGACCGTTTCACCCTGAGGAACAAATTCCGAGTGCACAATCCCTCTCACATCAAAGAAACAGATGATCCTTGTTTTCACGTTCGACTTCACTTGTGCTTTTTTGGGTCGTGGGGATGTGGCAGTTTTCCATTGGCTGGATTGCTGTTTCATTTCGAGGTCGTAGGCGTAGCACCAAGATTCATCTCCGGTTATGACTTTCGAAAAAAAATCAGGGTCAGCCTCCAACTGCTCCTTCAAAGCACGGCACGCAGTCAAGCGATTGTCTCTTTGTTCAGGCGTGAGCAAGCGAGGCACGAATCACCCATCACGAAATAGGCAAACGCGTTGAAAGCGTCTCTAAAAAAAAAAAACCTCGCTGAAGCCGAACGCAGCCTCTCACAACAACCCAGCTGGTACCCTGATGCAGATGGGTTCCTAGGACACTCACCTAGTGGGGGAAGCCTGTGCTACAAGGGGCCCACCCTCCAGAAGATAATTCCGTTTTTTGGGGGGTCCCCTCTCGTACACCTCATGCAATCCGTTTCAGAGTAAGTAATGTGAAGTGCAGATAAAGAGAGATATAGTAAACAAGCAAACAAATAAAACACCCTAAAAGCAGGAATCAAGAAAAAAAGGAAAGGAAATGTAACTCAATCTGGTTTACATATCTCTCCATACTTTTCTATCCTCGCAAATCATCCTTGCGTCTGACACATCCATTTACTGCTTCATAAATTGCCTTTTGTTCTTAAACTTCTCACCTTTCCCTTTCTGAGGATCTCATCAACTCCATCCAACCAAGACTTTCTCGGTCTTCCTCTTAGAATTCACTATTCTTTGAGATTCCATTCTTTTTCATTCTTTTTACATAATCAAATCAATCTTTTGAATATGTACTGATTATTCAGTACATATTCAATTTATTCTTGATCATCTCCTTGTTTTATCAAATACACTTCTTAAAGAAACCCATTTTGACTGAATTCAACTTACTTTTGTTTCTCTTGACATAGGCGACTCTTACTTTCATATGACAAAGTGAGTACAAGCAGGTTCTCATATACATCCATTTTTACTTCTTTGGACAAACATTCATTACTATTCCACAGTACCCATTATATTTGCACCAGCATTTGCACTTCTTAAAACTTCATCTATTTTCATCTTTAGCAAATAGTCTTCAACGATTTTACCAAGTTACACAAACTGATAACAATTCTGCATTTTGTCTGTCTCTTCTAATCTAATATTTTTTTCATACTGGATTTTCTCTTCCTGAAATCATTCTGCGTTCACTCGTTTCTTTCATTCCTTTTCTTTTTTCCATATACATTTTTTCCCAAGATCTATTCTTAACACTGCCAAGAAATAATCTGTCTCACATTTTAAACTCTAATCACCTTTGCATCCTTCACTAATTCTCTGTCTTTTATGATAAACAGTCAAATCATTTCTGCATTTAGATTTATTCCTTTGCCATGCCTATATATACATAGCCTTATGCTTATACCACATATCTGAAACCAAATGGCCTTTTTTCTAAGTGAGTATTCAACAAACAGTCATTTTTTCAATTATTTTCGGCTTTTCAAAAGTCACTTTTTCTATACTCTTCATCCCACCCATCTATTCATGCACCTGAAGGAATTATGTTTTCTTCCTGGGATGCCTTCATTCTAAATGCTGCACAACTTTTCCCCAAACTCATCCCTGTTTCTTTCATTATCACTCCTCATTGAAGCATAACATGCAAGTATCACCAACCTATGGATTTCTACTTTCATATGCACTGATAACAATTCATATTTTATGATGTCTGTTTTACCCTTTCATTCATAATTAAGTCTATACCTTCACATCAGTGCATGTATTCAACTCTTCTCCTTAAGATCAAACAATATCAGCATTATTACATCCTTAAAAAAATAAAAACTAATACAAACTACAAAAAATAAAAGAATAAAAAGAAAAAATAGAAAATGCAGAAAAAAGAAAAAAGAAAAAATAGAAAAATAGAAAAGAAAAAAATAAGAATATAGTAAAGCAAAAGAAAAGAAATATATAAAGAAATGAATTCTCCCTTCATCACAAGTATAAGCAATTTTAATAACTTATCATTTTCTCTTAACATTCAACAAATGATATCTTCTTCCCATATCTCATCCCTTATCTATAAACAAATTCTTAAAGCCTTGTTTAGTCCTGGTCAGCAAAAGTCCATTAAGGGTTACCAGAGATAACATCATATCTCTTTTAAACTTGATCAAATAAACCAACTTTATATTCCTTCCTTTTACTTTTAACAATCTTGATCTTTAATCCTTTCAAATAATGTCATAGAACTTGATTTCTTTTCATTTTTTCTTTGTCCCTTCTCACAGAATCCTTCAAAACTTTGTAAACCCAAGTTATCCGAGTCACTCTTTTGGTTTGTTATTTGTATATCCCTTTTAATTATTAAGACATCAGCTGGTATCATTTGTATATCCAGTGTAGCATCTTTTTCCATATCCTTCTTGTAGCCTGTCATTTTTAATTCCATTTTCAATTCAATCTCAGTCTTGTCCAGTAAAGCTTGTTCCTCTTCCATAACATCTTTTAAACACAGTTTATCTATAATGGCAGATACTCTTAAAATTAACTTCTGGATCCATTGTTCGCAAATATCCTTCAGCACATCCAATGTTAAAGTATTTTGCTCCATTCTGTATTAGTAAGTCAAATTTAAGTGTTCTTCTCCTTTAAGTGTAATCTTTAGTTCCTTCTGGTTTCCTTTGGTGTCCAACCTTCAAATTCCCATCCTAACATTCATTCATTCATTCATATATAGAAAGAAAGAAAGAAAGAAAGAAAGAAAGAAAGAAAGAAAGAAAGAAAGAAAGAAAGAAAGAAAGAAAGAGAAATCAAAGCAACAGCATTTTCCCACAGGAAGGATTCTTATAATTACTTTCAAAATCTTATTTCAAATCCATCTGGACCCTTAGTCCATTTGCAATTTTCCAAAAACAACATTCTAATTACCCTTTTGCTGTTTATTCCAAAACCAGAATTTGTTTAAGTCCATAAAGTTGTATTTATAACTTCTTTTGCTAAGGATTGAAGAAAACTCACCGGGTCAATCCAAAGGTTCCTAATAGTTAAAAAGGAGTTAAGAAGCAATTTCTAAAAGTGATTAAGAAATGAGGCTCGGCGAGCCTTATGTCCATACAGGCTACATTATGGCTGTGAGCTTGGTTGAAATCCCTCGACTCCCAGCTGCTTGACTCACAAATCGACCACAAAAACCTCAGTTCCTGCAGTCTACTCATGAGGAGCAGCTGTCTGGAGTACAAGTGGGCAATCTCACAATCTCTCCTTTGTCCAGACAGACTTCACCGGCCAGAATTCACTATCTGGCTGTTGATCTCTGCTGCAATGCTGTCCCCGCTCCTTCAGGGACATCTGGTTCGCCAGGAATCCTCACCAGAAGTTCACCTTCTTCTTTCATTTAATGAAGACCATTTATTCCTTTTACTCCTATTATATTCCTAGATTTTCCATATGCCATGGTTGTCACCAGTAGAGCTGATAGATCTTGATATCAACTGCCTGTGATGGCTTTGAGGTTTTCACATAATGCTTTTTAGTAAGATAGGTAAAGTGTAGACTCGATTACCAGTCTTAGTTATACCCATGCCACATGCAATATTCCTTTCTAATTGTTAAGGATAGTACTGCTCAACTTGGACATATTTTTACCAGGCATATTTATGCTATTCTATGCAACCAGGCCCCTTCATGGATCACTGCCTTGTCGTGGCAAAGGGGCTTGCATAACTCAGTGAAGCCATGAGCTATACCATGCAGGAACACCCAAGACGGACAGGTCATGACAGAGAGTTCTGACAAAATGTGGTCCGCTGGAGAAGGAAATGGCAACCCACTCCAGTATCCTTGCCAAGAAAACCCCATGGACAATGTTAAAAGGCTAAAAGATATGATGCCGGAAGATGAGCCCCTCAGGTCGGAAGGTGTCCAATATGCTACTGGGGAAGAGCGGAGGGCAATTCCAAGTAGCTCCAGAAACAGTGAAGCGGCTGTTCACTGTTCGGCCAAAGCCGAAAGGACATTCAGCTGTGGATGTATCTGGAAGCGAAAAGAAGGTCCGATGCTGTAAAGAACAATATTGTATAGGTACCTGGAATGTAAGATCTATGAACCAAGGCAAGGTGGATGTGGTCAAACATGAGATGACAAGATTGAACATCGACATCTTGGGAATCAGCGAATTGAAATGGATGGGAATGGGTGAATTTAATTCAGGTGACCATTATATCTACTACTGTGGGCAAGAAACCCTTAGAAGAAATGGAGTTGCATTCATAGTCAATAAGAGAGTGGGAAAGGCTCTTGTAATGGGGTACAACCTCAAAAACGACAGAATGATCTCAGTGCGTATTCAAGGCAAACCATTCAACATCACAGTAATCCGGACTTCCACCCAGACAGGACAGCATGCTGATGCATTTCTCGGAGCTCCGAGGGCGCCTGAGCTGTATTTGATCAGCGGTGGGTCTAGAGGAGAAGAGACCACCAAATACTCCCCTGGATAGGGGGGGTTTGGAAGATTAACCATGAGAGCCCCGGACGCTGTTCCTCCTGCCTTTCCTGGTCTCCACCCCAGGAAAGCGGGTGAGTAGAACAGCGAAGGTGGCTGGGAATTCCATCGTGCTTTACAAATGCAGAGAGCCTCATGAATGAGAGACATTAGCGCTGCAGTCCGGTATCTTAGATCACTTTAGAAGAGGAAGGGTTTTTTTCCCTCTACTCTCCTCCTCTTTGGATTATATATATATATATATATATATATATATATATATATATATATATATATATATTGTTTTATTAATATCTAAGATCTATCTCTGTACTACACTATCAGATGCTGGTGAGTTACTTCTTTATTCTCTGTCATGGAATGTAATGGGTAGAAATTGATAAATGGACTTTGCAACAATATGGAAATGTTTTATGGATTTTAAATAGAGGATTTTATAAATTGTTAATGGTTTGCCTTTTTTATGGGATTAATTTTTTTTTCGGCTCATAAACGTATATTGGACTATGAATCTGCTGTTGGATTTTTATAGCTGAGTTTTCCCTTTTCTCCATGTTGAACTTAAAAGCTGGAGAACTGAGAATTGTTTATATATTTTATTATCTATATTTGGGAACAATAAGAGACAACTTTCTATACCCGGGATTATAACTGCTGTGTCGTTAGAGAACTTGGAAGAAAGCTGTTGCTATTGGATTATAATTGTTGTTCTTTGAAGATATTGAACTTTGTACTGCTTACAATGGCTTCAAGAGGGAAGAAGGATAAGGAAAAGGAAAGAGAATCAAGAAGAACTTTTACAGAACCGGCTGAGGGGGGTGGAGATATGAAAAAAGTACTATTGCATCAAGCCACCAGATGGACCAAAGAGACACAAAAATGAATGAAAAAATAGACAATTTAAAGAAGGAATTGACTCAAGAATTTAGAAATGAGTTCAGAAAGTGAAGGATGTGGTGGATAACTTCTTAACTGATCTCAAGAATACTCAAGGACAGGTACAGTTGTTAGAAATTAAGTCAGAAGCAGTCACTAAAGATATTGATCGAAATTTGGATGCTATTGCATTAGCAGAAATGAGGGAGAAAGAATTTATATTGAGATTGAGATCAGTAACAGAAAATCCGGGGAAAGATGTAAGAAAATCTATTATTACCGCATTAGCACAATTTATAGAGATGGAGAAACAAGATTTAGACTCTGAAATAGACAAAGTTTATAGAGTCAATTCACGTTATGCTAGAGAAAAAAAGGTCCCAAGAGACATATTAATTCATTTTGTACAGAAGGTCACAAGAGAACAAATTTTGAAAAAACATTATAATGATGCATTGAGTATCGCAGGTAAAAAGGTGATTATCCTAAAAGAAATACCTTTAAGAATCTTGAGAAAAAGAAAGGATTACTCCTTCTTCACAGATAAATTAAAGCAACATGGTATTCCTTTCAGATGGGAGAGATTAGAAGGAGTATCTTTTATTATAAAGAGCAAAGATTTAGAATAAATTCTATTTTAAAGGCAGAAGCCTTTTTGGAAAAACATAAGGCAGACTTTAGCAATACCCATAAAGAAATAGAAGATAAAGAAAAAGAAGACTACAGAAGACATTGAAACCAGTGTGGATTTAACAAAATTTGGGGAGAAAAGACTACAGAAGACATCGAACAATACAAGAATGGTTGTTAAAACTGATGGAAATGGCAGAAAATAATAAACTGACTTGCTTATTAAAAGAAAACTCAAATAATTATTAACTTAAAGAATGGAAACCATTGATGGACTATTTGCAAAATGCAGGCAGGGCGAAGCTTACATGGGGATTTGAAGATTAGATTATGAATGTAATGGGATATTTTTTGACAAAGAATTATTCCTACTTAATGCATTAAAAACTAGCACCTATGATACTCTTATTATTCCTAAGACCAGCGATAGATTGGAAGTTATCTACCATATTTTTCCGACTATAAGACGATACTTTTTTCTAAAATCCTTACACTAAAAATTGAAGGGCGTCTTATTCAAGGAAGTCAGCCGAGGAGAGAACCGCGCGGTTGCAAAACTGCCCATACCTTGTCTCTGCAAACGGGCTTCCTCCAATCACGAGTGAAATAGCTTCAGTCTGCAAACAGACTTCCTCCAATCACGAGCCTGATGTAACTGACGTCAGCTGATGCTGAACAAACCAATTAGAGGAAGTCTGTTTGCAGAGACAAGCAATTGGCAGTTTCACTCGTGCTTGAATGTAATCAGTTATGCAAAAGAGCAGAGAGACGGTTTGGACCTCCTCCCACCAAGTGTATCAGGTAAATGTTAACCTAATTACTAAATAAAAATGTGTTCTGCACTATCTTTAAAATATTGATTTCTTAATTTTGGGTTGGAAAAGTGGGGTTCGTCTTGTACATGGGGACGTCTTATTGACAGAAAAATACGGTATTTTTCATATCTTTTTTCTTTTTCTTTTACTTTATCTCACTTTTTCTTTTCCTTTTCTTTATAATTTGTATTTTCAATTTCCTTTTTCATTTCTATCTTTTGACTTTGTAATTTTAAAATTCCAATAAAATACTATTAAAAAAAAAAACATCACAGTAATCCAAGTCTATGCCCCAACCACTGATGCCGAAGAAGCTGAACTTGACCGGTTCTATGAAGACCTACAACACCTTCTAGAACTAGCACCAAAAAAAGATGTCCTTTTCATCATAGGGGATTGGAATGCTAAAGTAGGAAGTCAAGGAGTAATTGGAATAACAGGCAAGTTTGGCCTCGGAGTACAAAATGAAGCAGGGCAAAGGCTAATAGAGTTCTGTCAAAAGAACAAGCTAGTCATAGCAAACACTCTTTTCCAACAACACAAGAGATGACTCTACACATGGATATCACCAGATGGTCAATACCAAAACCAGATTGATTATATACTTTGCAGCCAAAGATGGAGAAGCTCTATACAGACAGCAAAAACAAGACCAGGAGCTGACTGCGGCTCAGATCATGAGCTCCTCACTGCAAAATTTAGGCTTAAATTGAAGAATTTGGGAAAACCACTAGACCACTCAGGTATGACTTAGATCATATTCCTTGTGAGTACACAGTGAAGGTGATGAATAGATTTAGAGGATTAGATCTGGTAGACAGAGTGCCTGAAGAACTATGGACAGAGGTCTGTAACATTGTACAGGAGGCAGCAACTAAAACCATCCCAAGGAAAAAGAAATGCAAGAAAGCAAAATGGCTGTCTGATGAGGCATTACAAATAGCTGTGGAAAGAAGGAATGCGAAAACCAAGGGTGAAAGGGAAAGATATAAGCAACTGAATGCAGATTTCCAGAGAATAGCAAGGAGAGATAGGAAGGCCTTCTTAAATGAACAATGCAAAGAAATTGAGGAAAACAATAGAATGGGGAAGACTAGAGATCTCTTCAAGAAAATTGGAGATATCAAAGGAATGTTTAGTGCAAAGATGGGCATGATAAAGGACAAAAAAGGCAGGGACCTAACAGAAGCAGAAGAGATTAAGAAGAGGTGGCAAGAATACACAGAAGAACTATACAAGAAAGATCTTAATGTCCCTGATGTCCATGCTGGTGTGGTCACTGACCTTGAGCCAGACATCCTAGAGAGTGAAGTCAAGTGGGCCTTAGGAAGCATTACTAACAACAAAGCTAGTGGAGATGACAGTATTCCAGCTGAGTTATTTAAAATACTAAAAGATGATGCTGTTAAAGTGCTGCACTCAATATGGCAGCAAGTTTGGAAAACGCAACAGTGGCCATGGGATTGGAAAAGATCAGTTTACGTTCCAATTCCAAAGAAGGGCAATGCCAAAGAATGCTCAAACTATCACACAATTGCACTCATTTCACATGCTAGCAAGGTTATGCTCAAAATCCTACAAGCTAGGCTTCAGCAGTACGTGAACCGAGAACTACCGGACGTACAAGCTGGGTTTCGAAGAGGCAGAGGAACTAGAGATCAAATCGCCAACATTCACTGGATCATGGAGAAAGCACGAGAGTTCCAGAAAAATATCTACTTCTGCTTCATTGACTATGCAAAAGCCTTTGATTGTGTGGATCACAACAAACTGTGGCAAATTCTTAAAGAGTTGGGGGTACCAGACCACCTTACTTGTCTCCTGAGAAATCTGTATGCGGGCCAAGAAGCAACAGTTAGAACCGGTCATGGAACAACCGATTGGTTCAAAATAGGGAAAGGAGTACGACAAGGCTGTATACTGTCACCCTGCTTATTTAACCTATATGCAGAGTACATCATGAGAAATGCCAGGCTGGAAGAATCACAAGCCGGAATTAAGATTGCAGGGAGAAACATCAATAACCTCAGATATACAGATGATGCCACCCTAATGGCAGAAAGTGAAGAAGAACTAAAGAGCCTCTTGATGAGGGTGAAAGAGGAGAGTGCGAAAGCTGGCTTGAAACTCAACATTAAAAAAACTAAGATCATGGCATCTGGACCCATCAATTCCTGGCAAATAGAAGGGGTAGAAATGGAAGCAGTAACAGACTTCATTTATTTGGGCCCCAAGATCACCGCAGATGGAGACTGCAGCCATGAAATTAAAAGACGCTTGTTCCTTGGGAGGAAAGCTATGGCAAACCTAGATAGAATATTAAAAAGCAGAGACGTCACCTTGCCGACAAAGATCCGCATAGTCAAAGCTATGGTTTTTCCAGTAGTAATGTATGGCTGTGAGAGCTGGACCATAAAGAAGGCTGAGTGCCAAAGAATTGATGCCTTTGAACTGTGGTGCTGGAGAAGACTCTTAAGAGTCCCCTGGACTGCTAGGAGGTCAAACCAGTCAATCTTAAAGGAAATCAACCCTGATGGCTCATTGGAAGGATTGATAATGAAGCTCAAGCTCAGATACTTCGGTCACCTAATGCGAAGAGAGGACTCTTTGGAAAAGACCCTGATGTTGGGAAAGATTGAAGGCAAAAGGAGAAGAGGACGGCAGAGGATGAGATGGTTAGATAGCATCACTGAAGCAATGAGCATGAAACTGAGCAAACTCAGGGAGGCAGTGAAGGACAGGAAGACCTGGTGCAATATGATTCATGGGGTCACGAAGAGTCCAACACGACTTAATGACTGAACAACAACAAAAATGAAACCAGGACCTTTACTCTACACAATCTTGCAAGCCAACATATTGTTGCCCACATCCCACCAACTAGGATGAATTGACACACTAAAGTTATATTTGACATTAAAAAAAAAAAAAGATTAAACATTTGACATGTTTTATTACTAATCTTAGAATTTTTTGAAATTTCATGACAGGTTGCTGCACAGTGACAGATTTGGAACAGCTTTTTTTAAAATGGAATTTGGAATGTTTTAATGTTTTATATTTTCAAAAGAAATTGACATTTCACGTTCAAAAACCAGCCCAAATCAACATATTTATGGAAAAGGACATTCCAAAAATATGTATTTATCATCTTAAAGAAAGAGTAGGAATATTCTTGAGGTCATTGGAAAATTAATTTCTGGACATAATCAGATGTGAGCTACAGGAAGTGGGTGAAAGAGATAAACGATTATCAAAACAACCACTAAGATTTTTTTATTCTTGATATAAATGAGAAAATAGTAAATATTGGGAAAGAGACAGAAAGACAGAAGGAAGAGGAAAAGAGATAACTATGAAGGAATTAGCTCAAATCTTGTTATAAAATGATAGAATAATAAAAAGAGAAATAAACTACCCTGAATGCATTGACAGAAATATAAGAATTAAATGTATTGAATACACCTAACTCAAAGAGGAAGCATTTCAAAGAAAGGTTGATAGCCAATGTTTAACAAACTACATGAATTACAAAATAGAGAAAAAACAATATAATCAAGAGACAAAACATAAAAGACAGTCCAAAGACCATGGTTATCAAAGGGTTCAACCTCTGTGCTGTGAGCAAGCCCAACGAATACTCTTCAAGAATGTCTTTTCTGACTGAACATGCCTATGATTGCACTGAGGATTAGAAAGAATATGATTGCAATCTTCTCTGCCCCTACTGAGCCAGGCAAAATTCCTGCCTGATAGTGCAAAACAAACAAGCAAATAAACCCAAGGATTCAAAAAGAATAATTCAAATTCTGAAAAAAAGGTAACAGGAATTAGGAAGACGATAAATAATAGCAGTGTATAGATTAGATAAAGAAAGAATCTTAAAAAATAGAAAATACAGCAAAACACAGAGAATCCGTATACATTTTTCCTTGACTTAAATACTGATCCATCAAAAGACTAAGAAAAGAAGATCCATCTGAGGGGAAAAAACCAAGTTTCTTACCACTACCAATTTTTTTTCTTTAACATTTGTTCTCTGGAAGAAAAGGTCTAGGAAAAGACAGGAAGATTATAAATGGAGGATGATTTTTTTCCATATCAGTTGTAAAAATCATTTGAACTTATGATTGAGTGACTGAATTGACTGTATGATTGACAAGGTTTTGTTAGTACAAGTTAAAAAAAAACTAAGAAAGAAAAGGATGCCGAATCAGAGTAGTTATCAAATGCTGCTAGTAAACAAAACAAACAATGTCACAGCAACAATGGAGACAGTGTAAAGAAACAGTGTAAAATCAAGATCTGGAGAAATATTTAGAGGTAGGAGATGAAAAATAACAAGCAACGTGCTTGAAAACAAAGGAGCCCAGAAATGAGAAAGTGGTTTTACTGAGACCCCAAGACGTGGAACATTCAATCAAGGCTGATAGGTCTTTCTTGTGCTTTCTAAGGAAGTGCTATTATAGCTAAGACCCTTTAGCCTAATGAAATAGTAATGAAATAGTAATCTTTCCCTAAAAAATTCATGGCAGACAGAGTAATGCCACGAGATTTGGAGTAGCTATGTTCCCTACATTTACTAGCCTTCCAGGATCAACCCATCTACCTGAAGCAGAACTACTTCAATATTGCCACCCCCTTTCTAACACTTTAATATATGTTGCTGTTCTTTAAAGTGTGTCAGACTGCAGTTCCTGCCTTTTCACCTATCCCTGTGTCACATTCCAGTAATGCAGGTTGTTTCATTATTTGCAAGCAATGTATTGCATGATCTCAGTATGTAGTAAATGACTACATTCAGTCTCATGGCCCTGGAAAACATGGAGTAACCCCAAATAATCAGACATGTAAAACACCTATCAGGGTTTGGCATTTTTTTTCTCATAAAAAGTCTACAATATGCAACTATTTCTGTAGTAGATACTTTCATTATTTAAGGCATGCTATTCCAGAATTCACAGGTATTTGGGGTTGTACTTTTGGATACACACCCTTACTGTTAAAGCAGAGTTTGAGTAAAAGACCTTTTGGCTCATTCTGAAAGCACTAGAGTGCCTAAAATCTCAATAGAAAGTATTAAAACTCATTAAGTTTGAGTCACAAAAACTCATTTTCATATTAAAAACATAAAAGGATATTGCAATTAATCTAGCTCTCCAATGCATTATCTACCAAGAATTCTGGCACAACTTCTATTTTCCTTGCATCTTATATGTTAAAAGAATAACATACAAGTATAAAGTATAAAAGTCTTTTTCATTGCAAGCAGAACTCATTTTCAACACTTGTATATAATTTGAAAAGTAATTCCCTTTTCTAATGTTGTTCTTTGCTTTTCAAAGGAATCCTCCACTGGAGTCAATGGGAGTTTCACCTGAAAAATGATGCAATCATGGTAAGGAGAAAATGAGAAAATTGCTCATTTCCTGAGCCGCTCAGGCATACCTAGTTTGGTGCTTATATAGCATTTTGGCAGCATCTGTGGTGACCTTTGGTTCCCTGCAGCCTCTGGGAACTTTTTGTTCTGGCTTTTGTTTTTGTGGTCCTGGAGCCCGTGAGATTGCATTGCTCAAATTTAGCCAAAAAACAAACACACACTCTGGATGATTTTCTTTGGAAATCAACCCTACACACATCAGCTTTCTGTGCCTGTAAATCTATTGATTTGCTAGGGGTGGATGTTGAAGAGGGCAGTAGAGGGACTTGATGCTTTTATCTCCTTCTCTGTATAAAAAGCTTTGCATTTCTGAACGTAACATGCCTCCTGTTGGTTAGACAGATATTCTCGGGTCTTTTATTAGTTTCTTCCTCCCTCAGTTTACTCTTCTTTCTCTTTCATTTACTCTAACCTGTGTGGTTCAGGAACTGACCTGACTTGCCCTCTCTCCATAGTGGAAGGGAGCACATTGTACACTCTTAGCTATAGGTACACTTAAGTAACTTGGGTTTCCTACCACATTATTTCCTAAATAAAGCTTGCCTTTCTTTTTGCATACAAACACCAGTCTCAAGAATACTTTTTTATAAATTGTATATTCCTAACTGTTTTCTTTTTCCATGCATTGTTTCCTCTGTATAAAGCTATTGGCTATCCAACAGTTTTGGCAGCTTTTCTTTAAAATTAGATATAAAATAGGTATGCTAAACTTCCAATAGTCTAAATAAATCTCTATTACTTTAATATTTCTAAAAACAGGTTCCTGGAAAGAAATAACTTCAGATCATGGAATACCTTCTAATGCCATTTTCAGCTGGGAGGGAAGAAAGAAGTCTGACTTAAGGCACAAAAAAATTGCATGTTCTCTCCTTAAGTTACTTTAATAACACAAACATTTGTGTGTTAGCGTTACAAACGCTAACTTTAGCATCCTGGACTGCAGAAATGGGCTCCACCATAACTTTCTGACAGATGGAGAGCTCATTATCAACTTTTCACCATAACAAGTCCTTGATTAATAGAACTTGGTGTACAGGGACATACGGATCTTGACATGAAGAGCTGGTACCAATGAAAAATCAGCCAGAAATGAGGACTTGAGCAATGAAGGAAACAAGTGGTCCTAATTTTGTTTAAAGGCAAAACTGCCAAGATTATTCAAAACAGCATGTTTTCTAACATGATGAAGAAAAACAGAATAAGTTGCTTTACAATAGCATTTTGTTTTTTTTACTAGACCAATCTCTGTCTCCACAACATACGTTTTTACTTCTCCCACACTTCACAGCCTCAATCAATATGCCTGTCTCAGAGGTTTTTATTTTATATAAAATTACACTTGCTGAGCAAGCCTATTTGCAATACAAAATTTGAAGAGAAATATCAACACTGACATTGCAACAAAGCATTTACCGCATTTTGGCCTTGGCTATAATGAAAATCAGGTAAATAAATAATCTGGGTACCATAAAATATCAGTTGGCCTCTGGCCATGTTCTTTCCTCTCACATTTTCAGCCACACATTCGTACATGCCAGCATCTTCCTGTTGAAAGTTTGGGATTTCTAGAATGCTGCTTGATTTGTGTCTCCGAGCTTTTTTGGGGATTTGTTTTCCATCTGTTCTTCTCCAGCTGATTGTAGGAACTGGGCTATTTATGAACAATAAAGAAAATAAAACATGGTGGTAAAGGCTATGTAATTTTAAATGAATTATGACAGACATATACTGACAATTTCTAGGTTAACAATTTCATTATATGATAATCAAAACTTAGATCAGCCCTTCCCAACCTCTGATTATATTGAATGGAAATTCTGGGAATACCAGAAGGTGCCAGATTGGGAAAATCTGACCGACATCTTCAATTACTTATCTTTGTCAACAGAAGAGAATATCTGTAACTCAGGGTTGAACTGTGGCATCCTTGGTGTTTTCTGAGCTTGGTTGTTTTCTTGCAGATGTTTCATTACCTGACTAGGTAACATCTTCAGATATAGAAGGGAGTGGGTTTTGTTCTCTGTTTATACATAGTAGTGTCAGGACCAATCCAAGACCAGCAGGGAAACAGTTCATCCAAAGTCAGTTCTTTTATTGCTTACACCATATAGGTAGAATCTTGCAAGACTAAATCTGTACTACCCTGGGAGATTCTAGGGAGTGGCTATCCTAAACCTCTTACACTTCCCATGATCCAGCTCTGGACTGTGTTGTCTTTTGTCTCCCTGCCCTTCCTAGAATGCACCCCCTCCTTCCTGATAACATTGCTCTCTACTACAATACACCACATCTAGCTTGCCTTGTCAGTGTTGCTAAGGGTGTTGTTTTCTCCTTGGTAGTTACCTGATTAGGCTGTTGTTTACTGCTTGATTGTTTGTCTGAGTTGGTAGTTCCTTGATAAGGATGTTTACTGCTTCATTGTTTGTCTGGTGTTAATCCTGGTGATAATCCCTGCTTACCTGGGTGTTGATTGCCGGTGAGGAGATGTTCTGGTCTTTTTGATTTCTTTTTAGCTTTTTTATTGCCTCTTTTGAATGGTGTGTAAATGTTGTTTATCTCTACGTACCAGTAACATACGAGGGACCCCAACATACAACACAGTGAAAGAATTTACAAAAACTTTTGGACACCTCACAGAGGGGAGCTAATATTCTATCAACTCCCCACTACAATGCCTCCAGAAAATCAAAGACCTAAAACAGATGAAGATGAAATTATGGTTTCATTTGATGTCACAGCAAACTTTATATCCATAGACCCAGAACAAGCAAAAGAATCCATGCCAGCAGTACTACACAATACACCCAACCTAACCAAATACACCAAGATTGAAATACTCAGAATCATGGACCTCATCAAACTCTGCCTCACTACCTACTTTCAGTTTGATGGACAAATATACCAACAAATCAGAGGCACACCGATGGGATTACCACTCTCCAGACTCATAGCACAGACTGTAATGCAGCATCTAGAAACTATAGCACTCCCATGCATACAACCAAAAGTATGGATCTAGTATGTAGATGACACCTTCATCATAATAAAAAAGGAACAACTAGAGAAAACACATGAAACAATCAACAACATCTTCAAAGGAATAAAATTCACAAAAGAAGAAGAAAACAACCCTTCTTGGATATCCACATTAGTAGAGGAAATGATGGCAAATTAGAAACCAAGTTTATTGAAAAACAACCCATGCTAACCAAGTGCTCCATTACCAAAGTAACAACCCAACCTCCCACAACAGGAGCTGTGAAAGAACATTATCCAGACAAGCACAAACATACTGCAGCAACCCAGAACACCAGAGAAAGGAAACAGACCACCTATACAACATCTTTCAACAAAATGGATACCCACACAACTATCAAAAAGTGCCTGACCACTCAATCCACTACAGTACAACCAACACAAGCTATGAATTGGATTACACTGCCATACATCAGAAACATCTCAGAAACAACCAACAGACTATTACAACCACATGGCATCTCTGTAGCACACAAACCAACTAAAGCCCTCCAAAACATCTTAAGTAAACCAAAAGACCCAGTAGCCCAAGAAGAAAAAACAAGAGTCATCTACAACACACAGTGTAAGGATGGTAACAGTCACTATGTAGGACAGACAAGCAGAAGACTAGCAGAGTGCATTCATGAACACCAACTAGCAGTCAGAAGACATGATGAAAACTCCTTAATCTCACAATACTTGGACAGAGTCAACCATAGTTTCAACTGGAAAACTGTGAGCATCCTAGACCAAGCTAAATCCAAAAACGCAAGAGAATTCCTGAAAGCTTGGTATTCAGACAAGTCAGCCATCAACAGGCACATAGAGATAAACAACATTTACACACCATTCAAAAGAGATAACAAAAAAGCTAAAAGGGAAACAAAAAGACCAGAACATCTCCTTGCCAGCAATCAACACCCAGATCAGCAGAGATTAACACCAGGATTAACACCAGACAAAAAAAATCAAACAGTAAACAGCCTAATCAAGGAACTACCAAGGAGAAAACCACACCCCCACCAACACTGACAGAGCAAGATGCTGTATATAAACAGAAAGCAAACCCCATTCCGTTCTAGCACTGAAGAAGTTATCTAGTTGGGTAATGAAATATCTGCAAGAAAACAACCGAGCTCAGAGAACACCAAGTACTTTATAACTGGTTATAGTTATTATCACCCAATGATGGTGACTTTTTTTCATATATCTTAATGTGGCTCTTTTCCAATTATCACGTAGCTCAAAATATTTGGTGGAGACCATACTGAGGAAGGCATGTCCTACGGGCACATACTATGGGCCTGTACTATTCTGACATTTACACAACAGGATTCTGTCCACTACATAGTCAATTCTGCATTGATTTTCTTCTTTACTGGAACAAATACAATTCATTCTTTCTATAAGCATAGTTTTCCAATAATTAGAAATGTGATATATTTGGACATAAAGATAACTATTGTCTTCTTCAAACATCCCTAATCCATCATTGGGCTTATTTGAAACCTATAACATATGAAACATATCCAACAGCTTTGAAACTAATGGCATGCTACTAAATATAAATGCAACCCTGCTGAGAGAGAAATGCTTTGAAATATAGTAATAAGCATGGATATGATAGAACATCTTTGAGGGTTGGACAAACTGGTGGCTAGGAATAGAGCTAAAAATACATGGAAATATGACTTCAAAGTACTCTTTCCACTAAATATGTACAGTTGTGTGAAAAAGAAAGTACACCCTCTTTGAGTTCTATGGTTTTACGTATCAGGACATAATAAAAATCATCTGGTCCTTAGCAGTTCTCAAAAGTAGGTAAATACAACCTCAGATGAACAACAACACATGACATATTGCACCATGTCGTCATTTATTTTACAAAAAGAAAGCCAAAATGGAGAAGCCATGTGTGAAAAGCTAAGTACACCTTTACTGCTTCTCTAGGTATGAAGAGGCTAAGTAGCAGCCAGGTGCCCTTGTTCAACTGATCATCAGCAAGTGTGACTAACTCTATAAAAGCTGATGTTTTAGGAGTTTGCTGGTCTTGAGCATTGAGGTTTGTGTTAACACAATGCCAAAGAGTAAAGACATCAGCAATGATCAGAGAAGCAATTGTTGCTGCCCATCAATCTGGGAAGGGTTATAAGGCCATTTCCAAACAATTTAAAGTCCCTCATTCTACTGTGAGGAAGATTATTCACAAGTGGAAAACATTCAAGACAGTTGCCAATCTTCCCAGGAGTGGATGTCCCAGAAAATTCACCCCAAGGTCAGACCGTGCAATGCTCAGAAAAATTGCAAAAAATCCAAGAGTTACATCTCAGACTCTACAGGCCTCAGTTAGCATGATAAATGTTAAAGTTCATGACAGTACAATTAGAAAAAGACTGAAGAAGTATGGTTTGTTTGGAAGGGTTGCCAGGAGAAAGTCTCTTCTCTCTAAAAAGAACATGGCAGCATGGCTTAGGTTTGCAAAGTTGCATCTGAACAAATCACAAGACTTCTGGAACACTGTCCTTTGGACAGACAAGACCAAAGTGGAGATGTTTGGCCATAATGCACAGTGCCACGTTTGGCAAAAACCAAACACAGCATATCAGCACAATCGTCTCATACCAACCGTCAAGCACGGTGGTGGAGGGGTGATGATTTGGGCTTGTTTTGCAGCCACAGGACCTGGGCACTTTGCAGTCATTGAGTCGACCATGAACTCCTCTGTATACCAGAGTATTCTAGAATCAAATGTGAGGCCATCTGTCCAACAGCTAAAGCTTGGCCGACATTGGGTCATGCAACAGGACAGTGATCCCAAGCACACCAGCAAATGTACAACAGAATGGCTGAAAAAGAAAAGAATCAAGGTATTGCAATGATCCAGTCAAAGTCCAGACCTCAACCTGATTGAAATGCTGTGGCAGGACCTCAAGAGAGCTATGCATAAACAAATGCCTACAAACCTTAATGAACTGAAGCAATGCTGTAAAGAAGAGTGAGCCAAAATTCCTCCACAATGATGTGAGAGACTGAAAAAGTCATACAGAAAATGATCACTTCAAGTTATTGCTGGTAAACGTGGTTCTACAAGCTATTGAATCATAAGGTGTACTTAGTTTTTCATACATGGCTTCTTCATTTTGGCTTTCTTTTTGTAAAATAAATGATGATATGGTGTAATATGTCATGTATTGTTGTTCATCTGAAGTTGTATTTACCTACTTTTGAGAACTGCCAAGGGCCAGATGATTTTTATTATGTCCTGATATGTAAAACCACAGCACTCAAAGAGGGTGTACTTTCTTTTTCATGTGACTGTATGTACGTATGTATTTATGTTTTGTTCCTGCCATAAAGTTGCCTATTTTCCATATATTAGTAATTCATTAAAGACTGGGCAAAATAGAACATTACTGTACTTAGAGTAGGCCTAATAATAATAATGGCATTGACTGACCAATGATTAACTTAAACTGCAATCAAGACTTGATTTCACCTGAAAAATTTCAAAATGTATTAATAGATATAGACAAAATTATTACATTATGACTGAATATACTTTAAATTACATTAAGTATGTAGGAAAAAATGTGGAACCAAACTAAACATTGTATCTGCTGTATTGTGTCTTGTTCATCAACCAGATGGCATGTCTAGAAGCTCAATAAGAGACTACAGGAGTATCAGTCTTCTCTGTTTTTATTCACAGCAGGTAATACATGAAAGGGTACACTGAATTTTTATTCAGTTATTTTTAGCAAATAATTCATCAGGTCCTCAAGATTTATTTTCTGCATCCAATTCATTTAATATTTTTAGTTGGTTTGTGTGGCCTATCTGGAAAAGGATCATATGCATCTCCTACACTACCTCAATAACTTTGTTATTAGAGTAAATGGTTGATGGACTAGATGCAATAGAGCAGGTAGATCTGTAGTTTGATTCCAGGAAGGTGATCTTGTTTGAAGAAACAATTTGCATAGCACTGGAAAATGAGCAATTTGTTGAAAGGGTCCTCGAGCGAACAGAGATTGTGTCAAACAGAAAAGCCACAATTTGGTAGACTGTATAACTGTCTGAAAATCATGTCAGTACCACTGAATGTGTGCTCGGCAAAAACTTACTTTCCCAGTGCAAAACACTCCAGCCTCACAGTTGTTCCTTTGGCAGATGGAACCGTTTCTGGGAATTGCACTTCGATTTTTGGCTCGTATTCACCCATCACTCCTGTGAATATATAATAGATGCTAAACTGGCTTGATTTCTGCATTACATATTGTCAAGTATTCCAGAGTTAACCAGGATGTTTTATGTATCATTACATGACCAATTATTCTGTTCACTTCAAACAGGACCATGTTTCTAACAGCCACTCGGTGAGGGCTTCGTCTCCCATTTATTGGCTAGGGGAAAAATGGGTTTGTAGCTCTTAGCCATCTGCCTAAGATTACATTTCATCATGCCTTCTTGCTTTTTAATTTTTTAATTTTTTTACAGTCTTTCTGTGAAAAGCAAAGTGCTGATAAAGTATAATCAGTGCCTTTTGAAGAACTAATGCAGAACAAACAATGGTTGCAAAATCTTTTTATAATGCACTGTAGGCCACTCAGAGGTCCAAGTAATACTAAGACAAATTATCTTCTACAGTTTTACTGCCTTAGTAAATCACTCATTATATTAATATTTTCAAATAAATACGTAAATAAAGTTTAAATATCGGTTTGCATAAGAAGTCATGTTTATGCTCAGTCAACATATAAACTGAACTGATTCCAGTATGGGTTAATGTGATTTCCTGGAGAATAAACTTAGTTAACCTCATGAGCATTACATTTTAATCTGTTTTGGGGATCCTTAGCTTTCATTTTTGTCCATCTGCAGTAGCAAATGCAGGATTAAATATAATAAGAAAACCTGCAATTATAAGGCATTAGAGATGTGATTTAGATTCAAAACTACCATCTTCAAAAATACAGTTCACAGACAGCTTGAGTCCCTGTATCTTTGGTTCTGAGCCATTATGACTGTTATGGATGATGCTCCCCTGTTGGCTGGCTTATAGTCTAAAGTGATCTGTTGATATTTTATCTGTGGAAGCTAATAGCAGCAGCTGCCTTCTGAATGCAATGTTAACTGTAGAAGTCTGCAGAAGGCAACGCTCCTTCAGCTGTGGAGAGGGGATCAGTAAAACAGCTAAAAACAAGGCTTAATTGGAATGAAAGAAAAAAAATCACACTGAGCAGAGTATCTTCTATCAGAAGTTTGTTGAAAATTGGAATGCAAGACAGAGTTACAGAAACTAAAGAGTGGCAAAGTATAAAATGAATATCAAGCAGTGATCATACAACGTGCAAGTCTATAGATATATTTAGTGCTGGTTTTTTGTTATGATAAACTTATTGCCTAGTAATTAATTAATTAATTAATTAAATGTTTATTTCTTAAACACCAACACGGACAACTGTTACTCTAGTCGGCATACATCAAATGAGTGATAACACAGGATTACATCAAGATTGACATAAACTATAACTTCCACTAACATATTCAGAGACCACTGTGTTAGTATTTTGCAGCTGGGGAAGGCTCATAATATTATTTAACTGGTTTATTCCCAAAATAAAGCTGAGGGATCGAGTCTGCTCTGGGGATCAGTAAATATTAGGCAAGCCAAATATTACAACAACATCAAATATGTTACAACACAATTTTGTGAGTAGAGTATACACATAAAACTGCTTAACATAAAAAAAAAAATTGGATATAACTACATAGATTATTGGATTATAACTATTTGAAAGGTTGCTTGACGTAAGCTCCCTGTTCATGGTTATTGATAAGAGGTGATTTGATGCTTAAGACATTACAGATATTCCCTGTTCATTCTCTCTCTCTCACACACATTCACACTGTACTGGTCTACGGCCATAATGAATTGAATTGTACGGAACACACTTTCACACTGACCAGATGGTTTTTGGAGAAGAACAAAATAGGAGTTCTGCTGTTCTGCTGTTTTGAAATGAAGTTGTCTTCATGGTGACCAGACCTCAAATGTTAGTTCTTTATATTTTTTATCCACTTTCATGTGTAGGAACATCTCATGTCCTATCATTATTTATTGTTTAAGCTGTGGATAGCAACTTATGACAACTTTACTGCTTTCCTGAGTGTTGCTATGTTTCTGCATAACATTCTGAGACTGTTCCAAGTTTCCATGTCTGTATAATCATACCCTATCTTATACACTTCAAAGAGCAGGATCTCACTGACAAAGATATTGTGCTATAGCCACACAGATTCCATTGTTCCTCATTGACTGCTTTTGCTTACCCATGAGTTTGTCAGCACTTTTCCAGAAACCTCATGCTGGCTTGGTGTGACTGTCCAAGTAGACTGCTTATTCCAGTTTCTCAGAAGAGCCTGGCATGATGTTCTGTTGTATTGACCTTCCATTCAATTGTACCCCATCTACATGCTTATCTCTTGTACAGCCTTAACACCTTGCTTTTCTTATTCACCTTATTTACTTGTCATTGTGCAGTCACAATATCTTCTTATCTTTGACTGGCTTTACTTCAGGCATACCAACAGGCTGTCACTTGAGTTGTAAAATAGCTGCACATAGCTTAATGCCATAGATGCTCCATAATACACAAAAGATGTAGCTGAATCTGTCTACATTCACACCACCAGAGAAACCTGATCTGGAGCAAACATTGTAGTCACAAAACTACAATTAAAGTTTTGGTTCTTCTTTCTTTAGCACAGATGGGAAACTGAACAGCTCTGCTAGTTCAGACTGCCCAGGAAATCAAAGGAGAGACTTTGCCAACAAGTTGTTCTGTGCAGTGAAAAGTAATAAAACTACTTCAATTGAGGGGAATGGATTACCAGTTGTAAGCTATTTTAAAAGCTATGGCTCCCCCGTTGCCACTGTTACTCTTTCTCTGCACTCTGATTACTCCCAGCACTTACAGGCTAATTGAGGACTGGCTGAAAGTATACTTAGAATAGATTGTGGAAGACAAGCCTAAATTTGAAGACAATTCTTACTATGGAAAGACAAGAGCAAAGACTGTTTTCTGACAAATTCTATACCACACAGATTGCCTTTTATCTTGTACTTGGACAATTAGATAAACACCATCTCAGCAGAGGAGCCACAAACTGGTCTTATATTGATCCAGGAATGGTTTAAACAATAAGTCTACTTTTACCATTGCTTGACCATGTCCATTTTTGATACATTTTAGTTTTAATTTTAGTTTGCCAAGAATTGGACAGCAATGAATGGACATCATCATCATCAATTCCCCATGGAAAGAATGCTACCTGATATTGTAAAAGCTTGACCAATGGGTTAAGAAACATTTTTTGAATCTGCCATACAATACAAAGAAACAGTGTGGTCTATATCCACATGAAAAAGAAATATTGTTTTCAAAAAAGCACAAAGGAACAGCTAAAGTTTTACTTTGTAGAAGCCCTAAGAAGCTGGGTAGGAAGCAGAATTAAAAATGAAATGCAGGTATGAAATACTATTTATAGTCTTGCAGAGTCATTGAAGGACAAAGATGAAAAAGAGGGACAAACACTCAAGAGCAATATGATATTACAATTTTTAATAACTTTCTAGCTATCAAGTCATTTTTCCATGAAGATGTCTAAGTATCCCAAATAGTTACAGAACCCAATTAAGTTATATCAATGGGAAGAGGCAGGATGTAATTGTCAGAATTACCAACACCAATCTGCCAGAATCCCCTTTCACACTCCTCTGTATTGATCATGTTTTCACTAGAAGATTGGCAAGGAGGAATTAGATAGTGGGTACACCTCTTTGCCATAGAGTGTTGCAATAGCAAGATGCATAGTCATAAGGGCTTGATCATGCTTGCCAAAGCTTCCTGATCCAAATGGGCAGAAACTGGTGTACCAGTTGAAGTTGGGCAAATTATTACTGGCCAAAGCCTCACCTGTTCTTCAAGCAGGAACTATAAGTCCAAGGAAACCACCAAATCATGGACCTGCTCCTTCAGGAGGAGTACATCTACAACCAGAAATGGTACCAATGTTTCTAGGAAGTCAATATGCTTACATATGAACAGCAGCATTATCTTCAAAGGTTTAGTCTAAGCTTGTTTCTCCCCATCTAGTCCCATACAGCCACCTGGCACCAGCTTAAGACTTACACAGCATATTTGGCTCAGCCTGGATAGCAGTGAATAATTGAGTATCATGAGTGTACTGATGATACATGTTATTCCAAATTGACAGATAGACTTTCCCAGAAAATTCAGAACTATCAACTGAAACTGCCCACTTAGGAGCTAGTTCTCATAGTCACAAGCTGACAACTTGATCCCAGACCAATCTATTACCAAAATAAGTGATAGATAGAAATTGTCCTTTCTGTCCAAAAAAGAAGAGTTTCTAGCATACTGCATCTTATGGAGGGGAGAAAAAGATGTAAGAATTTAATTATTGATTTAATTATAAATAGGGCTTGCATTGGATATATAGCAGAAACTGGAATTTTTTCATAATGGTTTTATTAGCTTTTCTACAGTGAAATTACAGTACTTATCAGATATTTTGTGGCCTTGGAAGTCTATTCTTGAAGTTTCTTACCTAGCTATTGGAATTAAGTCTGACAAGAATGGAATGACTGCAGAATGGTATCTCCAATCTCAGCCTTGCAGGCTGTCCATGACCAAAGCAACTGAATCTGCCAAAAGGGCTAAAAGGATCAGGTTAGGAGTACTTCACCCATCCAGGTCCCACTGAAGGCCATCCACTAGAGTAACCAATGCTTGTTCTGTCCTATATCTGAGCCTAAATTCTGACTGAAATAGATTCAGATAGTCTACCTTCTCTTTTCTCTTCTTCCACATCCATTTTCACTCTTGTTTCTGGTCACTTATCCCTTTTCACTCCACTTTGCTTAATCTGTTTCAAACATTATTTTCTTCCTCACTTCCTCTCTCCGATTTCATCCCATTCACCTTAAACACTTCTGAAACCAACTTGCAAATCCTGAGGGCCCTATGGTGACAACAGGCACATGAACACCATGTTCTCGGGGGGGGGGGAGTTATACTGCCACTATCTGTTTTGAATAGGGAATATGGAGATGCCTCACGTAATCTGAATGGGACAGAACAGAACATCTACTTTCCCCATAAATAATCTTTTTTTTTTTAAAAACAAAAAAGGACTCCAGTTTTCTCCCTTTAACCAGGGTTATTAGATCCAAACAGTTTGGGCATATTTAGTAGTGCTAGACTACACAGCCAACACTAATCAAGTAAGAAGTTTTGTTTTTTTAAAAAAAAGCAAGAAAGGAAGGCATTGAGAGAATAGTTTAACTACATGTTACATAAGGCTGAGAACTGCATCCCACAACCAGCACTCAGTAATGATCTGAACAAACAAATAGAGAGGCAAAGAACTGGTCACATATAAAGCTATCCAAAATTCAGCAAACTGGCACTCAGAGTATCAAGAATAAGACACTCCCCATCTTTCTTGGGCAACTTCTTCCTGCAGGGGCCTCCAGCTAAGATGTACTATGAAAATAGAAACTGACTATTTTCTCCTCTCCTCTCCTCATAAATCTCACACCCTTCTTCTCACTGGAAAGGCAGTGGCTGTGTTCTGAGTATACTTAACATCCCCACTCCAAATTAGCCAATGGGCCATGTTAAATTAAGGGTTGCTTTAATCCATTATTAACTCCTGGTGCCAGTTTATTTTGTCATATCTGGTAGTAACTATGGAACTGAAATTCTTATCCAGGGAATAGTCCCAAATTGAAGAAAGGGAGATGATCCTGTGTTACAGTCCAGTGACATTCTCTTCCGTTCCCTATTTAAGCTGCTATTTTGCACTGAAGGAAAACTTTCATCAGCACAGCTTCCATTTTAGGAGAGGGGACAATTCTCATCCAGACTACAACATTGGGAGAAAAGGTTAAACAATGTCCCAAATTGGTACTGACAGGTTCTTCCATAGCTAAAAAAGGAACATCCATGTGGAAAGAGAAACTAGGCATTTTAAAGGAACAGGCACTCTGTCCATTACACTTCAGCTTACAAAGTGAGCTGGACAGTGACAAATTTGAAATAGATATAAACAAACAAACAAACAAATAAATAACTCTATTATTCATATAATGATGAATTTTGAGTATTGTAAAAAAGTATTATTTGAATTGTTCATGGAGGACAGAGATTTAAAATTGAATATTTTCCAAATGATAGCATTTTTTTGCCAATAAATATTTTCTATCTTGTTGTTATTCCTCTTCCTTATTCTCTCATAATTAAGATAGGAAAGGGGTTTTAAGTACTGTAATAGGTCTAGCACCAAAGATTTAGATTACCCAGATCAATATATTTTATGTTAAATGGGAGAAGAACACTGTACAATTTCTTTGTATAACTCCTATTTATGTAATCAAGACATTAAATATTGATGAATTTGCCACTTAATCTACTAATTTAACAGCAATATGCTCTAATGAAAATAATTTCTCTTATATATTGAGATGTACTGGCCATGCCAAAGTCAATTAAAAAAAGGGGGGGGGATCCAAATGCAGCTGTCAGACTGTTATAACATGTATCCTTTTTGGTTGCATTCATTGCCTTTTCATTTATTTTTTGCATCCTGAATGAGTGGACCTTGCTAGTTACTGCCTCAACATATGAATATTGATGAATGAATTGCATTTAAACAGCTGATTATCAGACATGTAGAGCAGGAAAATGAAGACTATAAATAGCAGGGCTATTTTATGATGCCTAATTTTAACATACAAAGTTAATATATCTTCAACTATTTTAACACTTCAAGTCCCAAATCTTACCATTTTTCACTTAATGTTCCTACTACTGATCATTAAGATCATTGCTACTGAACTCAAGTTTCCAGCAATCTGCAATATACTAGAATACACTTCAAGTACATCTCAAGAACATTTTCATGAACATTTGCATAAGGTAACTGTAAATGCAATACAGTAGATGCAAAGTCAGAGCTCCTTAGAGAAATGCTCACAGTGATATACTTTACAGCCCACACTAAAAGCAATCATTATATTAAAGCATTATTTCAAGTGTTTCAAGGACTCAGGTAGGAGTCCCAATGTAGCCTTCTCTGAAACAAATACTTCAATTCTCAGTGATGCAAGGAAAGAGATTCATTTAGGATACACAGTCACTTCAATTCAGATTATTCACCATGCACATGAACGCGTATGGGGAATGGGAAATTGGTAGTGTGGGCATCTCAGAGTGTTAAAGCATCACAACTGAGTTGCTGAACCAAAGCTGGTATAGACAACGGTCATTTGAGGGATCGATACTTGCTTCCCTCTATATTCTCCATGTCCGGCTGCCTAAGTCTTTGGTTGTTGGGGAGAAACAGGATGGAGGGAGTGGGGACTGAGACTGTTTGAACCCTCTCTTGTCTTGCACATACCTTCGCCCTGATGGCTATTTTCTGCTTTTTCCATTAACAAGACATATTGGTGTTACCTCTCTGATTGCTATTGCTATACCAATGTACTGTTGCATCATATCTTTCAAAAGATCACTACAATCTACTGCCACTTCGAAATGATCCCTCATCATGCTGCTTTCTCTGCCTAGCTTCCTGGCAATTGATTCAGGAATGCTGCCCAAAGTGGCCTGAGGTCTCAGCACAGCGGAAGCAGATATATGACTAAACAGTAAGTGAATTCCAACTAATCCTTAAAAACAAAAGTTTCCTTAGTTAAAAGGGATTTGAAAGTGCGCATTCACTGATATCAAAAACAAATAAATTTCCTTGAAACTTCACATTGACTGAACATCATTGCTTTCTTCTTGAATCTCAAATTGGGTGCAAGTTAGTTTTTACGCCCAAGGCATCCTAGCACACACTCTCTCTCTCAATCTTTCTTTCTTACTGCAAATTACTCAAGTAGTCATCTAGATCAGGAGTCAACAAACTATGGCCTGCTGCCTGGTTTTGTATGGCCCATAATCTTAGAATGGGTGGGTGGGTGGTGGCAGATTGCCAGGTCCAAGCTTTCACCAAGGTCTCGGGGTGAGAGGGAGGGGCAGAGCATCCTGGCTGGTGGCAGCAGCATCATATCAGCGGCCTCCTTACTGATGGGTTGGTACCATCCAGTGGCTGCCATGCTCCTTGGCCTGCAGACCTGCCAGCCACGCCCTCAAAAGCGGAGGAGGGGTGGGATATGGCCTTTGCAGAATATTTTTGCCAACTCCTGATCTAGATGTCAGAGACCAGATTGCTAATTTTCCTGCCAGTTTATACCCATAGAAGTCCTATAAAGTTCACCTTATTATAAAAAAGCATAACAAGCATAAGATTATTCAAATATTTAAAACGAATTATAATCTGAACTCAACTCTTATTCAGGGCCAAATCTTAATAATTACTTTTCACTGTATTTGTATAGAACAAAGTTTTCAGTACTATCCTTTAGAATTACTTCCTTGTACCATTTCTTACACATCTTATTAAGAGATAATACAAGTCTTACCATCGTTTCTCAGGATTAAAGGTGTAGGAGGCCCTCGCACTCGGGTATTGGTTACTGTGTTTGTCACCACACAGGTATAATTCCCTACATCAGATTTCTCTACTTTAGCTATGTAGAAGTTCCCAGTCTCTTGAGAAACGAAGCGGCGATTATCCTGGTGCACAAAAGTTGGATATTCATTGAAAATCCAGGCATAGATCAGTTCTGAAATTAAAGCAATAGTAATCATTAATAATACTATAGAATATACTTGTAGAAAACAGAAGACTAGGTTATAGAAGAAACAAACACCGACTGTCTCTCTATAGACATGCACACAGACTTTTCAAACTGTAAACTCAAGAAAAGGGATTGCATTTTTATTAATTTTTATTAATTTTTGAAGCCACTCTGATTTTCAGAGGGCAACTCCAGTTTTTAGATTAACAAGGTAAAAATGTACATCTATACAGCCCTGGAGGAACCATTCAGCAAAATAAGCATGTGATTAGGGCACAGAGGAAAGGGGGCTACCACAGAGCTTTTCTTCTGGCTATTGTGCCCTTAACTCTTTCACTGCCACACTTGACTTTAGATGATTTGTTTTTTTGGGGGGGGGGTAATTGTCCTTATCTCCTGTGTTCAACTTTAATATGCATTGTTAAAAAAAGTTTTCTGTGGCATGGTGAGTGACTCCAGTTTAAACGTTTGGTTTGAAAGTGTCAACAGGTATCATACTTGTTTCTATCTCATGGGTTGATAACTTTGCTTCCATTGAGGGGCACCACTGTTGATTTGTGTTTAGGTCATAAATTGGCCTTAATCTGACCCTTCATCTATAGAAACACAAGTAAAGGACTCATGTGGAGAACTCTGAAACCTGGGCAACATTCCATCTTCCTATTCCAATGCCTTTCTTTTGGAGAGACAGGCAGGAACTCTGAATTACAAGCTGCCTAACGTATGACACCAGAAACAATGACAAGTGCAGGGTTACAGAGAGTAAACAGACCCACAAGTTTCTTAAAACGAGATCTCTGGAAAGGTTTACTGTGTAGGCACTCTATATATTGTTTGGAAATTTGTGGCATTCAAATATGAAAAGGTCCCCATTAAAAACATTTAAACTCTCCAACTGATTGCAACTCATCATGTTGGATCTGAGAACAAACCACATTTACATATTTCTTTTGTCCTTGATTTGCCTAATAGTTTTCTTGTACAGTTATGACTTCATATACCCTGAAGATTAGGAGAGGGGCAAAGTGTATATTAAATGAAGTAATCAACTGCATTATGACTAATTCAACAATATTCCCCAATATATAGCATATCTTTGGAAATTATGCAACAACAGGGACATACTTCGTAAGCAACTTAGGTTTCACTATAACCTTGTTATATTAATATAAGGCTATTACCCTAAACATCCTAAGAAGACTATTAAAAGAATTAGAGAACCATCTGTTGCAGCTTTATAGGAGTATTTTAATTCCTTTTAATGAGTCATCAGAGTAATTGACCTCCACTATTGTAATGCTGTTTAAGAATACAAGGGCTCAATCCACCAAACAGATTTGCCGCATAACAATAATTATTTCACTTTCAGCTTACACGCACACATTATGTTCAAATGTTTACTGACAAAAGCATGAAGATTGTTGCACATTAATAATCACCCCCCAGTGGAAACCATCTTCATTGGCTTTTTAGAAGATACGATAATTATGTTTATGTGGCTTATCTAATCATTGTATTTACACATGGGCATCTAATTATAAGTAACCCCATGCTATTGTCAAGAGGACGCTTCTAATAAACAAGGTAGCAGTTCTCAGCAGGTATAACACATTTCAGCAAAAAATTCTCCCTCCCCAAACCATTCATTTTTTGTTTAATTTACAATTGCTAAACAAATTAATTTGCTTTCCTATAAATGCAGGCAACGGTTTACAGCTGCTGTACTTCAGCCTGAGTACAAGGGATTTCTTGCTTTTGCTGCTGTTTTTCTTTCCTTATTCTCCAAAGATCCTACAGAATTTTAAACAATTCTCATACTGTGAATTAACAGATGCCACTTATGTGCATGCATCGTAAGGGAACCTGTTAGAAAACAGTGATAATATGGGTTGGTCCACTCTCTCCCATGGAACGTGGCAAAACTGGGAGTTATTTCCACATATGGATGGCATCTGTAAACCCATGTGGCTCTGCACCAAAGGGCATTTAAAGGACATGATCCAAAAATGCTAAGAGGAGATATATAACTGCATGGGCCGTGCAGTAAACAGAATACAAGAGAGAATCTTTGTTTGTTTGTTTATTAACTTGCTTTCTTTCAACCCGGTGAGAAAGGTTGGGATGAGAGAGAGTGACTGGCCCTGAGGCCCCCAGTTAACTTCTGGGGATGAGGGTGGACTGGAACCTGGATCTGTCCGTTCCTAGTTCAGCTCCTTGACTACTATACCATCAATGGGTAGATAAGAGATATACAATAAATTAGCTTGTTTGTGGTTGTTGCTTGCAGCCTCCATACACATCATGAATCACCGCAAAGTATTGTAATTATCATCCTCATCAGAAGTATTGATTCTTGCTTTGCGTTGACATAATTTGGCAAATGTATATAGGATCCCTGGTCAGCCTTAGCACCTTGTGTCTGCAGGTATGTACAAGATGCCAGCAAACCACTACTAGCTAAAATACCTAGGAACAGAAAGAAACAAGTTGCTGACCACAAACTGTTGCTAAGAAAAAGGCTTGTGCAGATAGAAAAAAATGATGATTTAAAGCAAGCAAGCTATGAAGAAGTGAAGGATCAGTGAGAGGAATGGTGAGATGAGATGTGGTGTTGCATCCTAAGTTTTAGAAAGGAGAGATGAGCTTGGAATGAGAATGATTATTTTCTACTTTGCCTCCTGAATTGGCCCACCAATTCCTGCTTTCCCCAAGCATTCCTCCTCTACCTGACCTCTACCTCTGAGAGATCAAAGTGACTTTGCAATATGGTGAGAATGTAACATCAGCCTATATCGGGACGACCTTAAGCCACTCTCCCCTTGCCCTGTTTCCTCTCCCTCTCTCCTTTCCCCTCAATTTCAATTTTCATATATTCTCAATGAATAAATCAAACTTCAAATGCTCAATATAGGTAGTCCCCGGGTTAAGAACGCCTGGTTTACAAATGACCCATAGTTAAGAACAGAGCCTACTGTAGCAAAATTCAGGTTAAATACATAATGAATCGAATTAAATACACAATGGTTCAAGTTAATTACACAATACTACTTATACAGTATTATATAATAATATTGTTCCGCCTTACGTACAGATTCGACTTAAGTACAGATCTTGGGAATGGAACTCATTCTTAAACTAGGAACTACCTGTATTGTAATATCTTATCCAGCTATGTCAGAAGTTCCCACACTTTCTCAGTTCATGGCACCCTTAGCATCTCACTAATTTTTTCATGGTGTCTCTTGTGCTTCCCAAACGATGTGCTGCGATACCCCAGCACACTGCAGCAAACTCACTACCAGTTCTGTTTATTAAGTAGTAACAAACAGTGACACCCCTTTGAGTTCACTGTGACACTCTAGGGACTGTGGCACAGCGTTTGGGAACCACAGAGCTAGGTAAAGACCAAAAAAAGAATGAAATCTGACCTGATTCTTAAGCCTTATGCACACAGCTTAGTCAAGAACATAGGGGAGCAATCCAATGAAATGGAATGTGTGTGGGTAGGAAGTAATTATAGAGTGCAGGAAGTTCCCTTTCAGTAGGCAGAAAAATGCCAGACCCTCAGTGGTAGCAGTAATTCCAAAGGCAGGTACTTAGCAATCTTCATTTTGCAGGCAGAAGACCACCACTTCTTTAGTTATAGAAATACACCCATAAGGATGCAACTGACAGTCCTCAGTCAGTGGGCAGGTCATCAGTCCCTCTATGTTCAGAGAGTCCCCAGATGGTAGACAACTGATAGTTCTAAGTAGAGGGAGATGTGTGAATAGAGACAAAAGAAAATGAGTACATACTGTATCCCCTGAGCCTAAATTGGGACAGCAGACCCTTTTATGAGTAAGCTTCTCTTTACTTGAAGCTAGATTTCACACTTCCTTGATACCCCCACTCCCCAACAGCTGACATTTTCAATTATTTAAATTATTGGACTATTACAGTTTTTCTAGACAGCAGCTATCATATGCACATGGAATTCTGGCAGTATAATAATGGTGGTATATTATTCTATACACAAGAAATCCAGAAACCTTTGCAATAAAGTATGCCTGAATGGAACAATAATCTAAATATAAATGCAAAATATGCAGTTTGAGTTCTTTAGCCTGTGTGCTACCTGTATCTGTTTCAAACTTGGCAGATTTCTTCTGATAAGGTTTCACCTGCTAACTGCTCTGAAAGTAACAGTCAGTTGCTGTCCCATAGGCAATTTGTAACAACTGAGTAAATGGACTCTTAAAATGCAGCATGAAATGGCTTTGGGCCAGTTTGGTGAATAACAAAAAATACGACTGGAACTTATAACAAGATGTTTGGCAGTATGGAGGATATGTGCATGACAACAGGGCAATTCATGGTTTCTCAAACAGACAACATCAGATAAGCTGTCGAAATTTCTTAGAACAGTCTGGGATTCTTAAACTAATACAAATGTTCCTTTTAGCATATAAAATGTGTTTGTTGGAACTAGTTGACTTATTCTTAAAACAGCATTTTGGAATTTTCCTTATTTTTCATGCCATATAGGCACATTGTATTTGGTTAAAAATAGCCTTCCCAAATGTAAATATGGATTCTGTAGATGATTATGATATTATTTTCACTTTTTGTGTCCCAAGCATTTCAGCTGTTTGCTACCATTATTGAGATGTTTTGAAAACTAGCGACTGATTGTAATCTATTTATTAAAATGTTTATTTATACTTTCTATTCCATTCTGCATTCTGTAGCATTTCCTCTATATTAACTACCCTTTTAATAAATAGATGTACTTACAGAAGGTGGCCTTCTAGGAATAAAATACTGTATTTATGAAAAATGAAGACAACTCTGAATTTAAGCCTACTCCTTCCTCTCATCAAGAAGACCACCCACCGTGTCAACCTAGGGTTGCAGACTTCAGATGAAACAAATCATGCAGATTTGTCCTCCTCAAAAAAACATGTAATACTTTTATATGTATTCATGTGTGTGTGTATGTGTGTGGGTGTGTTTGTATCCACAAGATCCACAGGTTGTAGTATTGTGCTACAAGCTGTGCCCCTTTTGGGGGTCTATATATTCTGATGTACATAGAAAAAAGGTGGGGTTTATTTCATGACACTGCTTTCATCAATCTGACTCCCCTTTGTCCTGCCCCTCAGACACTGCTGGATATATATCTTGCAGAAGCCACTACACACACACACACACACACACACACACACACACACAGGATGACTATGACTAAATAAAGTCATTTAATATTAACTGACTGATTCAATTAATAATTATGTCTGTAAAATAACAAACTCCTTTTATAAAGCTAATTGAGTCCTAATTATTTGATTGTTTGATGTACCTTATTTTGGCCATTTCTTTGCTTACATAGGATACTCAAGACTACTACTCATATTTGTGTTTTGCCAAAGCCTTTGTGTACAATGTCAGAAGTTATTATGACATGGTAAAATTCCAGAGCAATAAAGCAAATATGATGCAGTATTGGGCTTGAAAACAATGTAGAAGCACAGGTTCCTATGAAATTATACCAGAAATGTGGAGAAATTCTGCTTCTGCTATTATATAATAATGTTATCCAGTGAAATAGCAGGCAAGGGAATGATAGAAAAACTAAAACAAACTACTCAGGAGTCTAAATCATTACAAGATAATTGGGTGCATTTATATAATAAATACCTTGTTTAATATGCTGTACTGATAATCTATTGGCTATGCAAATCACTCGCTGCAAGCTGAATTTATTTTTAAAAATTTAGTAGGGGCTGACAAAGCTCATAAGATGCTAAGAAATCTATTTGTTGTAACACATTAGAAAATCTATTATGCCTAACATGAATATTTAAGTGAAATATAACTGTTCATCAATACTCAATCATGAAGACATGAAATTATTATTATGTGAGAACATGACATATTTTCTGGACTGTTTCAATATTTAAGTTTTTTAGATTATTTTGAAGTTGTTAGTTTGTGGAATCTAGAAATGGCAGGATATTCAATGAAATAATATTCTTTTAATAGTGTTTTGCAGATGCATTAGCAGCATCTAAAACCCCTGAATTACTGTCACTTTTGAAATATATTTCAGATGTCTAAATTTCAGCTAGCACTGAAGATGTTACCTAGCCAGGTAATGAAACATTTGCAAGAAAACAACCAAGTTCAGAGAACCCCAAGGACTCCACTGTCTAAATTTCTGATACGCTTTTTAAATAAACAATTAAAGATTACCACTAATACTTGTTGTACATTAATTATTTGCAAGTGTGCTAGACTAAAGAGTTAGAATATCCCATTTTAACAAATCCATGGCTAAGGGCTTTATACAGTATATTAAGTATTTATCTTATTGCTTAAGTGGAGACTCGCTCAACCAAAGATTCTTTTTCATATTTACTGGATACCCCAAAGAATGTTTAACATTGTCAACTTCATCATCTTGAAAGTATAAAATGAATGAAAGGACACTTACTTTATGATATGGACTAGTCCCAATATGGCTGACACATAGACATCCATCTATGGATACATAGATATCCATCCATAGACATCAGCCACCAATAGACCCATAGAAATAAACCACATTTACACACCATTCAAAGGAGACAATAAAAAAGCTAAGAAGGAAACAAAAAGACCACAACACAACCTCTCCAGCAGCCAACATACAGATAAGTAGGGATTAACATCAGGCAAACAATCAAGCAGAAAACAATACCCTAATCAAGGAACTACCAAGGAGAAAACCACACCCCAACCAAAACTGGCAGGGCAAGCTATTGTATTCAGACAGGGAGCAAACCCTACACTCAGTTGCACTGATGATGTTACCTAGTTGGGTAATGAAACATCTGCAGGCAAACAGCCAAGCTCAGAGAACACCAAGGACTCCATAGTTCAACCTTGAGGTACATCTATTCTCTTTTATTGGCACTTGCTTCTGCTTATGAGCTAGTTCTCTAACTACGTAATAAAAAGACTGATCTATTATGCTGTGTGATCAAGATTCAATGATCAGTTTAAAAATAAGGCTGAACAATTTCCTATATGTAAATATGGTTTTATTGTTTCCTTTTTTCCCCATTTGTTCATTTTTCCTTTGTATTTTTTTTCCTTTACTCTCTGTGTCTCTTGAATATGAAGCTACCTCCTCCTTGATTGCATTTAGAAAGGTAATGAAAATAGAACTGTTCCAAGGGTCATTCTAATTAGATTTGAGCCAACTGTTTTATTTTATGAGTTGTTTTATTCTTGATTTATTTTACTGTTATATTGTCATGATGTTATGCTGATTTTATTCCTACGGTGAATGTTTTAAACTATTTACTCTTTATTGTGTTAACTGGTGAAAGGTGTCTGATTGGAGCTGTATATAAATATAATAAATAAGTAAATACATATTAAAGTAATAAAAAAGAAAAGAGATCCTTTGGATTTCCAGAGCTTCTCAGTTTCATCAAATGATTCCACGGGCTAGATGTTAGCAGTATTCTTTCTTTTTTCATTCTTACAAATTTGATTTTGATGCAGCATCTTCCTAAAATATTTACTGAAATATCTGTTCCTCTATATGATTTTTTTAAAGTATTTGTATAATTTTGTATAAATTGTATAAAGTATTTGTATAAGTTTGTTGTAAGCCGCCCAGAGTCCCCCGTTGTGGGGAGATGGGCGGGGACAAGTCAAATTAATAATAATAATAATAATAATAATGATGATGATGATGATGATGATGATGATGATGATGATGCTTTTCAGGAGTCAGGAGTCTTTGCATAAATATTTGCAAAGAAAAAAAAATCTCTTTTTCCCATGCTCGCTCTATCTATCTATCTATCTATCTATCTATCTATCTATCTATCTATCTATCTATCTATCTATCCCATCCATCCATCCCTAGGACAGGGGTATAATCTAGCTGGAGTCAAGTTCTTCTGAACCACTTGTTAAATGCTCCAAAGTGAGGCGGAGGCCAGCAGGTTCAAGCCTTCACACTTTTGCTACCTCTGCCCCCACCAGCTGCCTCTATAGCCATAGCCCCTGTGGTACATATGCTGCTACAGCTTAGGATTGAGGCTAGCCTGGTTCCCCACTAGGCAAGATTCAAGAGCAGAGTCCAGCAGGCTGGCCAAAATGGAGGAAAAAGGAGTCAGGGCAGGGTTGTTTCCATCAGAACCAGCTGTTGCCTAACTAAGATAATGCCCCTAACCCTAACTCCCTTCCCAAAATACAGCGAAGATTTTCAACTATAACTTAGAAAAAGGAGGGGGGGAACACCTCCAAAAAGAACAGAAAAGATTATTAGTGAAATAGCAGTTGCTCCTAGCGAAGGACCTTTGACTTCAGTTTTGCAAAATAGCATTCTTAAGATTTGAGCTAATTTTAAGGCAACCATTTCATGCACTTGTATATCCTAGACCCTTTGACGTTAACAACATTTTATAACAGATTTTCCATCACATAAAATGATATTATTTATAATACAGGTAGTCCTTGTTTAGGGACCACAATTGGGACCAGCAATTGGGACCAGAAGTCATTAAGTGAAGTGGTTGCTAAATGAAATTGCAGCTGTGCTTATGATCTTCAGCTTTCCTTTGTTTTACAGACCTGCAAAGGTTGTTAATGTGAGGATTGGTCATAAAGTTACTTTTTCGTACTTTTCATAACTATGAATGGTTGCTAAACAAGGACCACCTGCAGCTAGTTTGGTCTAGTGATTAAGGTGCTGGACTAGGAGTGAGGAAACATGCGTTTTAGTCCTGCCCTAGGCATAGAAACCAACTGGCTGGCTTTTATTTATTTTATTTATTATTAAATTTATATGCCACCCATCACCAGAGGGTGACTTTGGGCAAGTTACTCTCTCTCAGACCTAGGAAGAAATAATTGGCAAACCATTTCTGAAAATGTAGCCAAGAAAACTGCATGGGCTTCTTTATATAGATGCTAGGAATCAAGACTGACTCAAAGAGAAGTAAAAACTATATACCTGTAAACATAGGCATACCGCTAAACAAATTTAACAGGATTAAGAAATAATGATAGGAAAAGCTATTATAACACATGACCATGTTCATTATAAAACAAAATTCGAGGCATAAAATGTAAAATTATTATCAAATGAGAACATTCATAACTTATTAAAAATGGAATATTGCAATACACTATTTTCAGATTTATGAAGTCTCTTGAAGTGAAAAAGATAAATCAACTTATTAATAATTCCTTTAATTGGTAGATAACTGTAACCCAATATTTCACTTTCCAAAAGTGCCAAAATGTACGCTTTCTTACATACAGAAATACATAACTTTATAGAAAGGGCATAACTTGGCTGAAACAAAGCAAAGCCATAGGTTTAAAAGTAAATTCATTAAAATTGTGTATCTACCTATCATCAGTCTTGAAAAATATCTGACAGTATTATATCTATTATATGTTTTCAGATTTCTTTATTTTCTTTTTCCTCTTGTCTGTACTACAAAAGGAATTAGTATTTGCCCAGAGACACTGCTGGTCCTCCAATGAAGAGTTAGCAGTTTGGCACTGGTGGCAGAGATCACTTCATTCTTCCAAGTGGTGACATGTTTGGCTGGAATGGCCTCTTCCCATTGAATGGAGAGATTACACCCGGGTATGGTGTTGAATGGAGGAAAGAGCAGGTCAGTAACTTGGTTAGCGGGCTTGTCTGCAGGTTGAGGCTGTTGCATGGCCTGCCATGCTGCTAGCAGCCATTTTGCCTCATACCTGCTCAGAGGAACTGAAGAGTGTGTCGTTTGTTTCATCTTTCCGCAATTCCAGAATTTGCCATCTAATTGTTCCAAAGAATGGGTGGCAATTATGCACAGGACGTGCGATCTGTGTTGAAAGCACATCTTGGTAGACTGTGTTGAAGGGCTGGGACAATGCATGGGACATAAGCTTCCCTTAAATTAACACAAAAGGAAAACAGAATGAACCCAAGATGAAACCAAGCAAGGGAAGTATATGATATGACTTTCCTTTTTATACCCTACACTAATGGCAGAGGAGAAGATTTTTATAACCTCCTAATGCACATTAAAATTAAGTAAACCTATAATTCTGTAGGCCACAATGAAATAACTGAACGTGGTTACTTTTAAACCCCAATGATTTCCTAGAAAGAAATATATGTATGTCTGTATGTTCAGATTTGCTTAGCACGTTTCCTCAGGATGTTTAGTGGCCTAGATTAATAACCTTAATATAAAGCTTGTTTCTTCTACTTTTCCAGCTCAGCACTGCTGTTGCTCATTTTTGTTTTATGATTTGATTATAGTTAGTTTATAGTGGATTACAGTGGATTATAGTGGAACTCTATGAATATAAATATAGTAACAATTTTATTACTCTGCACCATAGGCAGAGGACAGAACAGCATATGCTGTGATTAAGTGATGTTTTCTATACCATAGGAACTATATAAAAAGCATATTGCTGCTCTCCACATTATAAAGTATGGGAGAGCACTCTATCCTATGCAGCAGGCTGTCAGGACAATGTCTCAAGGAAGCCAAATGTAACCAGTTACATTAGATTTATCCAGTTACAGACCATGGAAAACAGCTTCTTTGCCCTGAATTTAATGTCATCTACTTGCAGATTTTCACAGTAATTTTCACAGAGACTTACCTAGCCACTTAAAAAGGAACTGGTATTTTTTTGTTACATTCTCTAGCAGCAAGAGAACACATCATATCCCTTTTTAAATGACAGTTGCAGCATCTTCTTCCTTTTTCTCTCTGAAATGCCACTATTTTTCACTTTTATTTTCTTAGACTGCAATCTGCTTAATTAGGGGCCCAAAGTACAAGACAAAACTATTTAAGTGCCTAGCTTTGTTGAAGGAAAAACCTCATGTATTTCCCTCAGAATACTCCAACTGTGCCAACACTGCAACTTGCTAAATAGGCTTTAAAAAAACCTCTATCTTCATTTTCCTCCACCTCATTCATCATTCCTATATCTGTATCTACATCTACCTCTATACACACACACAGACACACACACACACAGACACAATTACATGGATAGCCCTGCTAGTTTCTCACTTTACCATGGAGCTCCCAAGTTAAAATGAAAGCATATTCTGAGTCAGCTACTAACGCTATGAGAAAGGTAGTGAATTTATTGACCTTTGATATTGATACGTTCCTTGTCACCTCTGTTGGGCATCCAAAAATGAAGCAAAAGAAAAAAAGAAAAAAAAATCTCTAAGGCAGCAGTCATAGGGTTTACCTTTTTGGGAACAGAATTTAGTGGAAGCTGTTTGTGAATAAACATTAATTGGACTGCACTTTACAATGCATTGTGGATAACTGTATAATGTGGTTGGAGATTCTTTCCTTATCTGTTCTTTATTTAACTTACTTGGAGTAAGCTGTATTTCAGGGATAGATAACATTTTGTGGGAGAGGACCACCTTGGGTCACATGCTGTAAAATGGGTGAGATTGTGTTATGTGCGTGGGCAGGGCTAAAATTTCTCTGTGCATTTTAAAGGGAGAATTGAAGCTTTTATTTTTAAACCAAGATGAACCCATTTTAGGCTTATACTATAGGATCCCTCCTGCCCCTTCACCTGCCTTAAAATGACAACAAACTGAAATATTGTAGTTTGGGGGGCAGGGTACGTGTCAGGGTTCATGCATACAGGTTATATACCTCTGCTACATGTGGAGTTATTATTTCCAATTAATACTTTAGAGTAAGGGTTTACATCTGAGTAATCTTGAAAAGGATTGAGCTATATTCACAAACAGATATAAGGTAATTATATCGCTACTATGCCTGAAAGATTGCCATTTACAGGCAATTTCCTTATTATTAAAGATGATTATATTATAAGAGTGCTTTACATAATTTTAGCGACTCAGCCCATTTTGGAAACAGCTCAGATGCCCACAATAATTTGGAACATGTACAGTGATTCAGGCTCTTGTGTATGGAACCAGTGCAGATGAACAGAGCAAGACTAAGCTGCTGATACCTCATTCTCTGAATGTGCATCTGAAATGACAGACCTCAAATTGAATGGAATATTGGCAATTTTGTCAGCAAATTGAATTGCAAACTCATCTTTGTACAAATTAGATGTTTCATAGAGGAGACATTCTGAAGTGTGGTGGAGGTGGTTTGAAAAATGATATATTGGAAGCATGCCAAAGCATTAGTGTTGAGGGAAGATTATAATATGTGTTCCAACCACTTCCAGCATACTTGGGAATGGTTGTCAGTTTTCACCCAAAGTCTCTGGACACAGTCTGGTGAGATTCATTGGAATATTTATCACTCAAAATAGCTCCACTTGATGACAATTTAATAATGAGACAGCAGCAGGAAAAAAGGCTTCTATTGATATTTTTGCTGCCAGTACATAATATTTTAGAAATGTTATACTGTGATTGGTCAGCTATGGTAGAAGGGATTCCGTCAAGGGCCTACCCTAGCAGTAGAAACATTTCAGCTATGATTAATATAGCTCAGAAAGCATATTATTCTGTTTATCTGGGATTGCTATTTTTCAGCTGTGGGACATATTTCTATGGACTGCTGAGAGCCCACAGTTTCCTCATCAACTCTCCAGTGAATATTATGGTGAGAGAGTATCACAAGTTAAATTATTCATTATGCATAATACTTGCTGTGATCTTGCTCAGTTCACATCTTTCTTCAGAAATTATAAAAAAGCTGTTTCCAGTGTCTAAAAATGCTATTAAAAACAGCAAAAAAAACCTTGCTCCTAAATGTACAGTTAATAATTTAACAGAACAAACAGAATTTGCCAAACTACTTGCCTTGCCTGCCTTTTTTGCTTTACAAATATGGTATGGGATATGTAAGGTCCTTGGAAATTAGTTCCTATTTCTATTGCTTAGAGAGTGAATATGTCATAAACATAATGGCATTTACAAAAATATTCTTAAATATCAATTTCACACTATTTAGAAACAATGATTAATCAGAGGCACTTCAAATATTATGTAGGAGTGGCAATGAATACATACAGCATTGCTTTAAAAGAAGTTGTAGAGGAGATAAGTCTAATGAAGTGGATCTTTCCCACAGAAGCAATATTATGCAACTAGACAAGATTATGGAGCAACCGAATGCTAGTTTGTATGTTTAAACAGAGGAAAACTATCAGTGGGTTTCTCCTTTATGCTGTGGATCATGTGATCTATTATTAAAGATATGATCCATATCATTTAGTGTTTGTGAACATATGAAATTAGTTGTTATGATCAATGAGAGAAAGATCAGAAATGGTATGTATATAAAACAATACGATCAGGCACTGTTCATGTCCAGGAGCAAACTTTTCACTTGCCCAGAATTCGGAATGAAGACAACCCATTATAGTTTAAATGGTGGTGTTTCAAAACTAAAACTCATTTTATTTTTTTATCAAGGCATCATTATTCTGTTTGGGGCCTGGTACTAGATGTCTTAAAACCAACCATTTTCCCTTTCTGTCGCTTTGCCTCCTCTATCTTTAAAACTGTTAAAGATTTGACAGCTGTTCAATAATTGCCCCAGATTATCTCTTATAAACAGGTTCCCTTCCCAGTCAATTGCTAGCTATCACTGTTGCTATAGCAATTGTAAACATTAATGATTACCCAAACTTGCTATTGGGGATTTCGGCACATTCTTAACTCAAATTGCCTTGGGGGAGAAAAATCACCAGCAGTTTCCATCTATGACAGAAGAGGAGATACTATAAGACTGTAAATCCAGCAGTTTTCCTGTTATGGCAGTTAAACCCAGACCTGTCTCAGAAAGGAAGCAGATAAGTTTGGTTGGATTATAGCGATATGTTTGTGTATTTGTGCTACAGTAAACAAGGTAATAAATAAATTAGAAGTAGAATTAGGAAACTTTACATTTGGGAATCGAGTAGCTGAGGAATTAGTCAAGAAATGCCTCATACATAGGGGGCCTTTGGCAAGAAACTCTTCCCTCCACCACATAACTTTGGCTGTTATAACGCTGCCCAAACTAACACAGTTACCGTAAGGGCTGATTTTTTAAAGGCACTATATAAATGCTAAACAGATTATTTCAAGGAGTGCAATATTATTAATTGTCTGGATGAACCATACCCTCTGTGTAAATAAATAACCAGTCACCCAAAGCAGCACCAGGAACTGAGCAATTAGGTTACTAGAGTAAGCAGGAAATGAAGCTGCATGGAGTTAGAAAACATGGAATGGATCACCTTCCATTTCTCTCTCTCTCTCTCTCTCTCTCTCTCTCTCTCTATATATATATATATATATATATATATCAGAGAGAGAGAAATGGAAGGTGATCCATTTTATATATATATAAAAATAATTTTTTAAATGTTGCATACATAAAAGCTAATTAATAGAGAACTAAAAAAAGATATACAAACAAAAAAGAAAAAAAGAGAAAAAGAAAAAGAAAAGAAAAAGACATATAAAAGGTGACTTCTCCCTCCCTCCAAACAAGTATAAACATTTATACAAACTTAAAACCTTCTCTGTAAGATTGCAGGGAGAATCATCAACAACCTCAGATATGCAGACGATACCACCCTAATGGCAGAAAGTGAAGAAGAACTAAAGAGCCTCTTGATGAGGGTGAAAGAGGAGAGTGCAAAAGCTGGCTTGAAACTCAACATTAAAAAAACTAAGATCATGGCATCTGGACCCATCAATTCCTGGCAAATAGAAGGGGTAGAAATGGAAGCAGTAACAGACTTCATTTATTTGGGCTCCAAGATCACCGCAGACGGAGACTGCAGCCATGAAATTAAAAGACGCTTGCTCCTTGGGAGGAAAGCTATGGCAAGCCTAGATAGCATATTAAAAAGCAGAGACGTCACCTTGCCGACAAAGATCCGCATAGTCAAAGCTATGGTTTTTCCAGTAGTAATGTATGGCTGTGAGAGCTGGACCATAAAAAAGGCCGAGCGCCGAAGAATTGATGCCTTTGAACTGTGGTGCTGGAGAAGACTCTTAAGAGTTCCCTGGACTGCTAGGAGGTCAAACCAGTCAATCTTAAAGGAAATCAACCCTGATTGCTCATTGGAAGGATCGATAATGAAGCTCAAGCTCAGATATTTTGGCCACCTAATGCGAAGAGAGATCTCTTTGGAGAAGACCCTGATGCTGGGAAAGATTGAAGGCAAAAGGAGAAGAGGACGGCAGAGGATGAGATGGTTAGATAGCATCACTGAAGCAATGAGCATGAAACTGAGCAAACTCAGGGAGGCAGTGAAGGACAGGAAGGCCTGGCGCAATATGGTTCATGGGGTCACGAAGAGTCGGACACGACTTAACGACTAAACAACAACAAAAACCTTCTCTGTTATTACAAAGAAAAAAAACTCTTCTTCCCATTTGTCATCTCCTAATAATAACCAAATTATAAAAAAATCATCAATCTTACACAGCAAAAGCAGTAAGAGTAGCAGTAATAATAACCCCTGTATTTTAACCTTAAACAAATACATTATTCATTTTAACTATAACTTTCTCTAATAAGTAAAACATATAAGGTTTATCCCCATAGGCATAAAAATACCAACAAGAGTAACATATATATCTTAGACTAAATTAAATAGGTCCCTTTTACCTTCAAACCTATAACTTTCTCTAACAAATAGAACTTAGAAAGTTCATCCCCATATGAAAAAAATCTTTAAAACCTCATCATACAATCCTGGTCATAATAAAAGATTCCAATAGTAACAACCCAGAATCTCAACTTATACAATTTAACCCTGATCAAATAAGTCCACTTTGAATTCCTTTGTCTTCTTTTAAAGAGGCTTGATCTTCAGTTGATTCTTCAAATAAAGTCCCACGTAATAATCTCTTGTCATTTTCTTCCTGTTATCATACTTCCCTTCTGTGGGTCCAAAATAAGATGGCTCTCAGAATCAATCTTCTGATTTATAATCTGAATATCCCCATTAACTGTTAAAAAATCATCTAGCATAATTTGTAAGTCCCATGTAGCTTCTTTCTCCATGACACTCTTATAGTCAAAGATTTTTAAGTCCCTCAACATCTTCTTCTGTGTTGTCCATATCTTTTTTATAGTCTGACAGTTTTTTAAAGTCCATTTTAAGACCCCATTCAAATAATCCACAGCTTCTGTTTTATCCAATAAAATCTTTTCTTCTTCTATTACCTCTGTTAACTCCACTTTAGGAGTATCAAAAAGTTTTAAAAATAAGTCCTGAACAAATTGTTCCCAAACCAACTTAAATTCTTCTATAGTAAGACAACATTCCTCCATTATGTTAGGAAGAATCTTTTCCTTTAATTGCTCTCTAGGTTTCCTCTAGTTAACCTTCAAAGCCTAGTCTTATCTTTTGTTTCTTTTCAGAGTCAAAACTTCCCCACATTAAGGTTTCTTACACTTAATTCCAAAATCTTCAGCTGTATTTTTATTAAATTTAAAACAGTCTATAAAAGCTATTTTTTCAAATCCATCTGGCCCCTTAACTATCCACAGTCAACATTCCAAATTCCATTTTGCTGTTTCAAAAATTAAAGTTTTTTTTTTTCCTTTTTAATCTTTAAACTTACTTAAGACTTCTGTCTTCAAGGATAGAAGGAAATTCTCCTGGTATGCATCAACTTGCCTTTCAGAAGGTTTTTAATTCCAAATAAACTGTTAATAGGTAGTTTCCTTTGTCAATTAAAAGAGGAAGTGTATGCAAATCTAGTGTCCTTTTGGAGACTCTGAACTGTGGCTTGGGCTCGATGTTTCCTGCAACTCCCAGAGTGCTCAACCCACTGGAGATTGCTAATGTACAATCTATTCACAGGTAGCCTCTGTAAGGAGTATTGTGGGTAATCCAATCATCTCCTTTGTCTAGAAATGGTTCCAAAGAGCTGCGTCCTTTCTTGGCTCCTCTTAACCCCTGCAGCTATCAGCTCTGCAAAAATAGAGCTGTCTTCAATCCACCATTACTCCCCCAGAAGCCCGATCACCTTCCATTTCTCAATCAAAAGTTAGAGAGCCAATGTAGTGTAGCAGTTGAAGACCCAGATATGAGTCCCCTTCACCCACAGAAACTCACTGGTTGACTTTAGACCTCTCTCATCCCAAACTACCTCACAGAGTTCCTGTTGTGGAGAGAAACTGGAAGAGGAAGTACTAAGCATGGAGCTGCTATAAGAATTTTGAGGTATGAATAAAACAAACAAAAGCTCTTTTATGTTGGGTTTCTAGAACTAGTCACAAATATTTTGTAATAAAATTTGAGTCTTTATAACATAAACAGCAAAAATGCATGATTGCATAAACTTACACAGATCACAATCCACTTATAAAATTTTAAAAACCTGTCTTCAATGTGCCAGAAGACTATGGTTCTATTGAGTATGAAACCAAAGGAACAATCAGAATTATCCATACAGTTAGAGCAAGATTCATTTAGTGAAAACAATTGGGATCGGCAACTTGGTTGCTAAGTGATGCAGTCACTAAATGGAAAGTCACATGACCATAATTGGGCTTATGATTTTACTTCACCTGTTCTTTTTCCCAATTCCCCTGCCTTTTGGAATGCCATCCTGGAGCTGGGATAATTAGCAAGAAGGGAATTAATGTTTGTATTTACATTCGCTGGATAGGAAGGAATTTCAAGAGAGTAAGCAGGCACATAATGGGGAATACACACTGAAAGGAATGTGCTGGTGCTGGCTGTTTGCCTACCGTGCTTGTAACTCCTATTGCTACTACTTTTCTTCACTGTGTAGATTTCTCCATTAAGATATTAGAGGGAGGGAACAGGAACAGTTGGCTGCTCCCTGTGAGCAATTTGCATTATTCTTTGTGGAAAAAATCAGTCAGAATCCTCTCAGCTTGGACTCCAGTGCTGGGGCAGTTCATATGGATGCCAGTTAGACAAACTGCCTTGTTGGATTATTGCTGGTCTGTAGATCTTAAGGAGTGAATAGGGTGTGTGAAGAGATGAGGGGTACCACCTGCTTACTCAATTCTGGCTGCTTTTGATTGATGGGGCCTCTTGGTGAAGGAAAGTTATCAATAGCTCTTTGTAAGTGATGTGCCTAAAGAAGGCAAAGATGAAGAAACCTAGGTAAGAAGCTGAAGTCTGGTGACCTCATGGATATGCCCATGTAATTTTCTAGGCAACAATATAGAGGCACCTTGACAATGACTTCTTCCACAGTTTTATTTTTGTCTTTCTAGTCTACCCAAATACCAACTAGGTCCAATCCCAGCTTTTCAAGGTCAGCTATGGCAGGCCAGGTGTTGCAACTTAGTTGATTTTCTACATCTACCTAGCCTTAAATAATATAGGGAAAAAAAGAAAGAAAAAAAAATCCCACAGAAATGGAACTGACTACTTTACAAAATTTAGAACTACTGTTTATATATTCTGAATGGAAAGTTAGCCGAAGTGATATATTTATTTTATCAAAACCAAGTAAGTTTCAGTAAATAACGGATCTATTAATTTTGGTATGCTTAAAAATAGTATTTCCATTAATACATCTAACTTTATTACTGTTTTTTCATGCAGTTCAAGATTCTTTTAGCTTGGGACAGTATGGAGATGCTGCTAAATAAATAAACATAAAAATATCATAAATACATAATCTCTTCAAAAATTTCTACAAATGTTCATGAAATAATGAGAGTAATGCATTGTGCCATCTATTTCATGTCAGCCATTATACCTGAGATAAGTGAGAAATTCCCCCTTTAAAACAAAACATCAAGGCTGATCCTGTCCATGGAGCAACACTGACAGGATTTAAAAAAAAATAACTCAAGCTGCAAAGTTGAGATAACATATCTTAGTGGCTCATCTTGTCAGCAGAAAAAAAGAAAAAGAAGTGACACAGAAATGAGATCACAGAATAAAACATTATGTTGACCAGACATTACTGCTAATTACCTGTGCCCAGCTTCCAGATAGGAACACATATCATAAAGACAGTGCATTTTTTTCTTTGAAATACCTTTATCATCCCTAGTATAAAGCTTAAAGTTTACTTACAATACTAACATTTTAACACTCTAATAAAGATATGCATATCATACTGAGTAATAGATTTAACTACTCAGTTATTTCCTGTTTAAATCTCATGTCAAGTTAGGCTAAAAGCCTGTTGTTATATTTGCTCCAATAATGGTAAAGAACTCTCTGTTTGTTTGGAAACATATTTCAATGTGACCCAGCTAATCCATTAATACCATGCTTTTACCACCTCTGATCAGCCTTTTATTTTACCTAGAAGAGATTAGACCACTTAAAAAAAAAAAAAAAGCAATGTTTGTGAACTTTCCTTTGGAGTACATTTATAGTCAATTCTAATGGTGGAATGTTACTGAAGTTAAGATGACCCTTTGAGACATAAGACAATGCAAATAAGTTTTCATTGTTCCTTGGCATTACTCTATGATTCAGCATAATAAAACTTTATAGGAATATTATTCAAACAATTTCCATAAATCAACAATATCATGAAGTGATAATGTGTATTTGGATCTTGTTAGAAAATATATAAAAAACCTGGAGAAATAGGGAGAATACAGTTGAAATTGAATTTAAGTAAGACATATTGATCTTCCAGCAAGTACAACTTCTGTAAGAATCTGAAAGTTGAAGCCCGTTAGTTAATAATAAATCAGTGGAATAAACACACAAACATATATTTTGAAGTTATGCCCAGTAATGTGAGAGTAATCAATACAAGTATTCTTACATGTTATGTATTTTCATAGTATAAGAACATAGGAAATACAGAATTGTATAAAAAATGTCTCCTTTTATTTGCCGAGTACTTTATCCAGTAGCTATTTCTGTGAATAGAAGCAAGAAAAGCAATTTTAGTGTCCTCCAAATATATTCTAGATTAATGTAGGATATGGCATAGCACAGTGTAATAGGAAAAAAAAACCCTGTGAATAATGCCTTCCTGCCCATTCTGTTCATGGAACCTGTACTGGATCAAACAATTTTCATGAATGAAAAGGCAACATCAGATGTAACATCTAAGATAAGCTTTGATGGAGCATGCCAATATCTGTTAAAGTTCCCCCCCCCCGCTTCAGCCAGATGTCTCTGAAATATTAGCTGAAAGTGAGAATCAAGATTACACAACATCAATATCATAGTTAACATCAGTCGACAAAGCTACCTCTGCACCATTTCTTTCTTTGCCCTTGCAATATGAATCTGTTTGGAATGCAAATAGCAAAGTAACAATACATTCCTGTCATTGTGAAAGAACTTGAGAACTTGGTGAAATGAGCATATTAGGTGTTACTAGTGATAGAGTGCCCAAACCAATCCACTCTCTTGAAATGCTATCTTTGCAGGTAATTAAGAAACTGTAAATTTGAAGAATAACAATTATAAGCACAAATACACGTTGCACAAGATGCTCGAGTGCCTTATTTAATATTTCATTTGCATGCCACAAAGTCTCTATCAAGAAAGCAACATAATTAATGGCATCCTTCTATATAATTTCATTATTCCCAGGGACTCTGCGGAGTGGTGTTATTATTAAAATTTTGTTTCCGTGAGTGCAGTGTGAGTTACAAATGCCAGATGTCTTTTCTCCAGCTGTCTATCAAGTGGCAGCCCACCTGGCATCTAAAGGTAAAATAGTAGATGTTTGCTGGAAAACTTGAAGTTTTCAAAGTTTTAGACAGTTATTAATGGGGAAAGTCTTTGGGTAGTTAATGCACATGTGCCAGAATTTCAAACTTTTGTGCAAATCCCTAAGGACAGACACGGTGACAGATGTCTTGAAGACAGAGTAGCAACCAGGCAGAACACTCAGAAGGAGATCATTTGACAGTGTGACAAGTCAAGTTGAATGATTAAGAGGTAACAGTTGACAAGAAGCATATGTAAATTATATGAGGTTTGGATAGTACACCCTAATATTTATCCACCTGCAGATACATTTGGGGGCTATTTGCAAAGGAAGAGGGAAGAAAGAATACAAGCAAAGTAGCTTAATCATCCTAGCAGTAGAAATCAAGTGCAACAACTCCCAAACTACTTGGAAGATGTTCGTGACTGAATGAAACAGAGGCAGTCAAACTGAATTCTGATCTGGGATAATCAAAGAATGCAACTCTTCCAATGTTGTAAGGTACAAAAGCCCATATTACCGTAATATGCAAATCTTATAAAATTATTTGCTTTCCCATTCATGGAACCACAGTAACTTTGGACATATATTAATATGTCGTAAAATGAATTTACACTGAAAATACTGTATATTCGTAGTACCCACAGATCAGCATGATCAGAATGAATTCAATCCTTCATACTATTCTGTGGTAAGCAAATACAGTACCAGTAAAAAGTACCACACAAAACAGCCTGAAAAAAGCTTGTTCCGTACGTTAAACATATGTAACTCCACATTAAAAACAAAGCTGCAAATCTGTTTGCATTTCAGCCTCAAATAATAAAAGATATTAATCCAGAGAAAAACTACTGAATGATTTTGGCAATTGTTTGTTCAAGAGATTTCAGTTTACTTTTCTCATATTACTATTACAGGTAATCCTCCCATTATGACCACTCATTCAGCAACCGTTCAAAGTTACAATGGTGCTGAACGAGGGGGACTTACAACCCATCCTCAGAGTTCTAGCTGTCACAGTGTCCCTGCAGTCACGTGATGTGATCTGGGTGCTCGGGTGTCCAGCTCAGGATTATGACGTTACAGTGAGCTGCGGTCACGTGATCACCATTTGTGACCTTCCCTGTTGGCTTCCTATAAACAAAGTCAATGGGGAAGCTGGCAGAGAAGGTTGCAAGTTGTTCCCATAAGCCGCTTTTTCTCCCATGGACCCCCACTATGCAGTATGATATCCCAGGGATCTAGTACTCTGTGGCACCTCCCTGCCTGCCTGCACTCTGTACCACACACCCACACTCCATAGCACCTGCCCACGGCCGCCAGCCCACCTGTGCTCAGAAGCACCTGCCTGTGGTCCCCGCTGGCCCACCCATGCTCAAAAGCACCTGTCCATGGTGCTCACCCACCTGCCCATAGCTCTTGCCCACCGGCCTTCTTACCTAGGACTCTTATCATGTGAGGTCCTCTCTTAACAACCTGCACAATCTCTGAGTTATGATGGCAACTGGGACTGTCAGGATTGCTGTCACTAAGTGACACGGTCATGTGATGTCATCCTTTATGACTGTATTGCTTAGCGACAGAAATTCCAGTCCCAATTGTCGTTGTAACCTGAGGACTCCCTGTAGTAACATTTGGATATTTGGGGACCACTATCACAGTTTAGCTTATTTTTTTTAGCTTGTTTCTTTGATCTGTTTTCATCTACCTCCCAAGCAATAATAAAGAATACAACACTTACATCTTCAAACTGCCTTTGCTCCCTTCTGGGAGCAAATTCTAGCTAATGTCAGAAGGAACCATGCATATACTGGTTCTAAAAGTTGCTCCTAGACCTTTAATACAGTCCTTGGTTAAGAGAAATCCTCTGTTTCACTTGAGGCTTTCCTGACATCCTCTCCAAGTGTGACATTACTACAAATAGTTTGGGATACTGTGCTATGGGTTCTAAGGGTAGCAAGAATTGCCCCAGAGGAAGCCATTGCTAACTAAACCTACAACAAAACCAAGTAATAAACAGGGGGAAAAATAACCACACAACATTAAGCAACAACAACAACCCAATACATAAAATATAAAATATATTTTGATAGTTATCATACTGGTATGGTTGTGGGATGCATTTTAGTGGGTTTTGAACATTTACAAAATGTTCATGAATATAATTCTAGCTTCACCCAGAATGCAAATCTAAAATATAATTAGTTTTGCATGTGTGGGGAAAAAATCTAAAAATGAAACCAGGAACAAAGAGTAGGATCCCCAGAATGCAGGGTGGGAGCTATAAATTTCACTGCCAAAATTAAGCAATTGTTTGTGCTATATTTATTTGTTGTTGCAGTTATAAATATGAGAATCAGGATCCCATTTAGCTGGATTTTCTGCTCATTTCTTGTTGGGGGATATAAGTACTATATTCTAACATACATTAACACAGATGAATACTCTTCCATTACCAAATCCCAGTGCAGATTTAATGTTCTTATAGCAGCATAAAGCATTTTCCCATGACGTTCCCTGGAACAGATCAGGGCCATTTAGCTTCATGCTGTTTACCTACTTTATCTCTTATTCAGTAAAGCAGAGAGTTGGAACACTTCCACTGATACACATTTCACACATCTCAGTGAACACAGGCCCCAGGGTCTGCATTTTAAAACTGTCTGATTTTTGCTAAGTCAAGCAATTTTAGCAATAATTGCTTCTTTATCCATGTACAGAGAAGGCATTCACTTTTCTGAAATAACTCCACATTCACTTGACAGTGATTTCATTTAAATCTCAAGGAAAATAAGGACTCTCTAAACAATGTGGTTGCAACTTTTAGTTAATTATATTTCCTCAGGGTGTTAGTATTTCTCTATATTTGTGTGTTCTTATGATGCTTTTAATTCGGTACCCTGCCTGGAGTCTTATGGTTAGTTGCACAGTCAGTCATATGTTTAGACTGGATTTGCAATTTTTGTCTACCTTGTGAGTCCTTCCCAAGGACCTGGGATAGGCAGATGTTGTTGTTTAGTAATATTAAAGGTATTGTTGCAGGATATAAGCTGTTCCAAGTAAAGCTGCCTTTTGCAATTGACTGATGGTGATTTTGTCAATGCTGATAGTGTTCGAGTGGTGCTCCAGATGTTTTAGAATTGCACCCAAGGCACCTATTACTAATGGTACTATCTTTGCTTTCTCTTGCCACAGTCATTCTACTTCTTTTTGCAGGCCTTTGTATTTTGTGATTTCTCTCCAGTTCTTTCTCTTCTATTCTGCTATCTCCAGTTGCAGTGGAGTTGCACTGCAATGTCCACTATCTAGACTTTTTTGTCTTTCTTATCAACAATTGTTTAGTCTGGGCTGTTGTGTGGCAGGTACTTGTCTGTTTGAATTCTAAAGTCCCAGAGCACTTTAGCTTCTTCATTTTCTATGACTTTGTCTATTTTGTGGCTCCACCAGTTCTTGCTTGCAGGCAAGTGGTATTTCTTGCAGATATTCCAAGGCAGCATTGTTGCTACTTTGTTATGCTGTTGTTTGTAGTCAGTCTGTGCAATCTTCTTGTAGCAGCTTACTAGGTGGACTCTTCAGCTTCTTTGCAGAGGCAGCATTTGCTGTCTGTTGCTGTCTTCTCAATTCTGGCTTTGTATGCATTTGTTCTTAAGGCTTGATCTTATGCAGCAGAATTAGCCCCTCTGTCTCTCTTCAACTTTCCTGCTCTTAGCCATTGCCAGGTCTTCTTGTTATCTGCTTTGCCTGCTAGTTGTTTTGTGCACTGGCCATATAATACTTTGCCTTGCCATGTCTCTTGTCTATTCTTCATTTGGTCTTTCTTGTAGGCCAGTTTGGTCTCTTCAGTATTCAGTAAGCCTTCAAGGTGTACTAGCTTCAGTGCATCTTCTCCACTGTCCTTCAGATATTCTTCCAATGCCCTTTTTTCTTTTTCAACTGTCTGGTGTACTTGTAACATTCCACGCCCACCTACGCTCCTTGGTAAGTAGAGTCTGTCAATGTCACTGCATGGATGAAGGGCTTGATTCATTGTCATTATTTTTCTGGTCTTCCTATCCAGGGCTTTTAGTTCAGCTTGAGTCCAGTCCACTATTCTGTACATCTAATCACTGGAATTGCTCAGATGTTAATTGCCTTGATGGTATTTCCTTTACTGAGTTTGGACTTTAAGTTCTTCTTCACTCTTCTGAAGTATTCACTACTAACATTCTTCTTGACTTCAGTGTGCTTGATGTTGTCAGCTTGAAGGATGCCCAGGTATTTGTAGTGATCTTCTTCATCCAGCTTCTAGATGTTATTTCCATAGGGCATCTTGATTCCTTCAGTTTTCACTATTTTTCCCTTGTTGATGTAAGGGTGGCACATTTGTCCAGTCCAAACTCCATTGCAATATCTTGGCTGTATATTTGGACAGGGCTGAACAGCGATTCTATTTCAGATGGTGTTTTTCCACACAGCTTCAGACTGTCTATGTAAAGGAGGTGGGATAGCCTGGCAGATGTTTTTGATGTTTGATAGCCATGGCCTGACTTGTTCAGTATTGTTGACAGAGGAATCAATGCAATGATGTAGTAGTGATAGTGAGTCTCCTTGAAAGATTCCTCTCTTGAAGTTAACCTCTCCCAGGCTATCCCCACTGATCATCAGTGGTGTCTTCCATTGTGCCACTGATCTTTGCACAAAGCTTCTGATGTTTCTACTGACTCCTGTTATTTCTAGGCACTTGATTATCCAATCATGTGGCAGGGAGTTGAATGCCTTCTTGTAATCAATCCAAACTACATTCAGGTTGGTCTTCCTTCTCTTACAGTTTACCAAAATCATCTTGTCAATTAGGAGCTGATATTTTGTCCCTCTGCTGTTTGGGTGGTTTTCTTTCTGTTCAGATGGAAAGAGCTTGTTTGCAACCAAATGCTGTTGGACTGCATCAGCTACCACAGCAGTTAGCAATTTGAAAGTTGTTGGCAAGCAGGTTGGCCTGTAGTTGCTGGGTGCTGCCCCTTTTGTTGGATCTTTCATTATCAGGTAGGTTTTGCCAGATGTTAACCAATCTTCAATTTCATCTCCTTGCAGTATGTTGTTAAACGTCTTGGCAATGAGTGGGTGCAGACCAGTCAGATGTTTCAATCAAAAACCATGCAGTTCATCTTTACCTGGTGTTGACCAATTCTTGATCTTCCTTGCCCTTTTCTCCACCATTTCTTCTGTAAATACAAGTTCTTTCATTTCAGCTGCTGCTGCTGCTTCTTCTCCTTCTTCCTTCTGCACCTTCTTTATCCAAGCTTCATTCTTGTTGTATTTCTTTGGGTCGTCCCATACCTGTGCTCAGAACTGCAGTGTTTTTTCTTTGTCAGGTGTTGCTGGTTCATTGCAGTCTCTCCATTGATGGATTGGTAGAAACATTTTTGATTCAACTGAAATTGGAGATTCTGCCTTTAGTGTGCAATTCAAGCTTTGTATCTGCTGATTTTCTTGGCTATGACTGTTATTTACTACTTTATTATTTCCAGTGCTTCCTTGATCTTCCTTGTCTGTACATGATATTTCTTGATCCAGTATTTTTTGGTCTTCTTGTTTTTCAGCTTCTTTTCTTTCATCTGTTCTAGCTTGGTTGCATCTGATCTTAGCATGCTGATCTTATTTTCCAACCTGATTTTCCATTTGGTGATGCACTGTTTGGCTTTCTTTTTTTTTTTCCTGTTTGTTGATTTTTCATCCAAGATCTTCATAACCACAGCTGTGCTGTACATCAGTTGGTTTGATTCTTGCAGTGAGCTGGTGCTTATATTTGATATTACAGTATTGGCATCTTTTAATACTTGTGCTAGCTATTTTTTTGTAACAAGCTTCAATGCAGGCAACCTTATTCTGTTGTTTTTGTTCTGTTCTAGATTGCCAGTTGTTCTTCATTTCGGTTCCTCTTGTTTTTCAGTTAGAGGACTTTGTTGTTTTTGAGGATAGCGATGCTGGCTTCCTCTACTACCAGTTCCTTCTGGATTGTCTCTACTGTCTAAGCTACTTCTGGTAAGGCTTCGATTTCTTTGCCCTGGGTAGACATTCAGGTTGTTGTTGTTGTTGTTGTTGTTGTTATATTACTACTTCTGCCACCAGTAAGGCAACATTATGGAGAAGGCAGAAGAACAGATATTGCTAGGTTACGTTTGTACCAGAGTTAGATGCAAGAGGACACGGTCAGATTGTGCATACCATGTGATGACAGTTCAGTGTCTAATTCAGTGGTTTTCCTTTCTGAAAAGATGGATACTTATCTCACAGCTGCCAAGTCATGTCAGGGAAAAAAATCAGACACTTGCTGGTGTTACTAAGTTATCAGTTTGAATAAATTTACCCTTAATATTTCTTCCTGCAACACTTAAACAGCAGTAACAACAAGAGCCCTGGCACAAGCTCAGTTTATACTGCACAGCTTTTAACTTCAAAAATAGAAAGTCATTTTGCTACCACAAGAAAATTACAAGAACTAAAAATTCTCAACTTCCTTCCACTAGTGCAGAAACCTGCTTTCTTCCTACTTACGATGATGTTGTTAGTTGCAGCACAGTGACAACTCTATGAATATAGAGGAAAAGCTCTTTTCATCTGCCATAAGGCCAATAGATTTATGTTAATCATGTACACTATGTACATAAATTATTACCATTTATCATTATTCATGTATATATTAATAAATTACCTTCTAAGTTACCTCTGTAACAAAGCAACCACAATCATATTTGGAAGAAAATATTATTGAATCAAACACATCTAATCTTCCAAAAGAGCATTTGGTCATATATACCAAATGAAATATAGGGAAGACTTTCGGTTAAAAAAAAAGTGACAAGGAGCTTGACAGACACTATCCTCAGTCCTTTGCTTGGTTTCTATTAGTATGCTGTCAGTAAACCCAAAGCTAGGGAAGATCTTACAGTGCATGATCTCCTAGTCATCAATTCACTGTTAATTCTTATATAGGAGTCCTCTAGAAAGTGACAAAAAGTAAAGAATGATATATACAAAAATACCAAAATCTGGGACTATGCTTTTTTCTGTATTAGTCTTTTCTAAAACTTACTCATTTGTATATCTGACACAAGAATATTTAGTAATTTCATAAGGAAAGGAGCATTATGTGAAGTTATCTGTCCATGACTCTTGAAAATGAAAAAAAAAATCCCTTTTGTAAGTTATAAGTTGACACAGAAATGTTTAAATTATTTGATTGGGGAATGCTATGCTCTATTAACCTAGTTTTGTAGTCTTTGACTCTATTTCAAATGCTTTTAATTATTATGTTAAAAGAAAAAATAGACAGTAGTAATTCCCTCTGACAATGATTTAAAGGTAAATATTGTTCATCAAAGACCTCAGGAGTTACTCCTCTCAGAGAAGCACTATTACAATGTATATACAGTCCACCTTCCCTTAAACTCTCAGAGCAGAGAGATGATACAGACATTATATTATGTTGCACCCCCACATATGGGATTTTACATTACTTTCAACCCTCCCTTGGAGCACAGTGTATATCCTGTCTGGTGGTTTCAGTTACAGTGACCACCTTGGGAAGAATCCAGGAAAGTTGATTATTTACTTCAAATACTGTAAATGCATCCAGTAGCTAAGAAGTGAGTAACCTAACTAAAGCAAAGTCACATTAAAGGTTTTGGATGAGAGAATTGCTCACAGCTAGTATTATGAAGATTTCCAATGTTCAAGGCCACTGTGTGATTTTAGAACTCCCCAAAATGATTGAAGGTGGCATTATATAACTCACTCCGATACAAATTATTTGCCGAAAGCAAGGATACGTTACATTTTAAGGCTTAGGGCCACATATGGGGTTTTGATGGTGTGCTAAGGACAGACAAATGGGCAAGGATAATGTAAACATTAAATTCATCTTAATGTTTATTTTGCTTAAGGCCAATTAATTCAAAAGATCTAATATATCTCATATTTGATAATTCTCTGCTTGTTATATTTTTTAAAAATTACACAATTTACTTAATTAAAGTTTTATATAAGTTACATAATCACTACCACCAATTGCCCTGAAAAAGAGGAAGTTGAGAAAAAAAAAAATCTCAAGAAGCTACAGCTGGATGATCTTCCTTTTCCTCCTTTTTGTGGAAAGGATCACAGTAGTTTTGTTTTAAATAAAAATGGGGGGGGGGACTCATTTATGATTTATGATTGGTAGTATTACTTGCAAGCTATTTTGATAGACTTTGTATCCTGAAAGGCAAGGTATACATTACTGTAATAAATAACATTTTGGTGACATCTTTTACAAAGTTCTGAGGGCCCACTCACAACTCTTGGGCCATAGACTGAGATCCTTGCTTATGTGTATATAACACAGAGAAACAGCAAGAGTTTTCGAACAGAAGGAAGATTCCCTTATTTGAGTGTTATTTCTGTGGACATTAGTGATTTCCTTTAAACTGTAGTCTTTGTTTTGTTTCTACAGTAGTCATTTGTATATGCATTTTGATCTTTGCATGTTCTTGAAAGCATTTTAATATTTTAAGTAACCAAGAAGATAGAATGGGTAATAAATAATGAAGTAATAGATAATACCAGGATGGTAAAGGTCTATGAATATATATATCATATTGTTGATTGGAACCTGACTACTGGAACCTGGCTCTACACAAAATTTGTCAAGTTAACTGATTTATTTTTAAGCTTATACGTAATTACATAGAATTTCTTATAACAATGGCCAACAGAAAAGTTTCTGCCATGTCAGGTGATTCAGAGCCAGTTTGCAGCCTAGGCTGTATTTAAGAGAGAAAAATACACAATTAATTCACTGTGATTAAATTTAAGATAGACACAATCACCTACATCTCTAACTGTTGCAGAATCATGTACTTAAACAGGAAGTTCATATAAAATATATACCTGCTTGCTCAGTTTTAGAAACCAAATGCTGACTACTTGCTAGTAAGTTAATAATAAAGGTATATACAGCTCTCTCAGGACATCCATTTTAGATACCTCATTTCCCTATTCAGATGTATTATATGAATAGCAAAGAAGCTATCAGCATATATTTAGAAGCATTGTAATAACTAATGTGATTACACAAAAATAGTCCAGAGGGGAATGATGAATACAAAACAAAGGGTTTTCCGCTGAACATCAAAAACATGAAGTGTTAGAGGCATGAATATTCTGACCGCTTGGCAAATGTCAATGGCTAAATATATTAAAATGAGGTTAACAGTAGAAAGAGTTTACAAGAGAAGTCAAAGACTATAGAATTAAAAATTCTTCTACAATAAGAAAACTCATCAGGTGAAGGAAGATAAGAGAATCATAAATTATGAAGACACAGGTATTTGGAAGGGAAGCTTTAAGAAAAACCCAACCCAACTTGAGTGCAACTCAAATAATTACCAGATTTCTTTCTCCTCCTCAATTTGGTTAAATGTTTGTGCAGCTGAATACTCTGGTTAAGCCATGAGGCCAGATACTATTTGCAGCAAGCAGGCCAGTCTTATAAGACAATGTCACTCTCTGCTCTAGAAGAGGTCAAGCAGCTTTAAAGGAACCCTAGCCTAGCAGAGAAGTGGGGTGCCCTTGGATAAGCCCTTCAATGACCCCACAGTTGAGTAAAACTCTAGTAGAAAGGGAATAAAATGATACTATACAGACACCATGAGTGAGCTTTCCATGATAATAAGACTACACAAACATAACTTGACATATTTGTATAATTGATTGCAGGGGAGAGGTTGCCTTTTGATGAAGCCTTGGCCCTTATCTGAAAATTAGACAAAGGAAGGAGCTTCTACCATGTCCTTTGCCAACACTGTGCAACACTTTTTTCCCCTTTAATATAAAATTTATTTATATTTCCCCCCTCTACTACTTCAGAGTTAGCCCACTGTTTTATAACATACCAAACATAATCCTGCACAACAAAGAATGCCTTATACCCATCACTTTTATTTAAATATGCAGAATCTGAATACATGTTGAATAGATACCTAAGGAAGTTTAGGCATGTCCACCATGTGTCTGCCAGCTCTTTGAAATACTACTGAGGGTACTCTTGCACTGTAAGCCTTTCTTAAATATAGATTTGCTGGGATGTGTTGGCAGTCCAGTTCTCCTTTTTGCTTATGATACTACACTCATACATGCCAAATAGAAACTCTCCACACTGAACAACTTAAAACAGTCCCCCTGTGCTCGTTAAGACTTTCCCAAGAGTGTGGAGAGAATATTTCCACCAGATGGTCATATAGTATTGATACAAACCTACAAAAAGCTACTTTAGCATAACAGCATAGTTTTGCACCATCTTTAACAGTAATATTAATCATATTAAAATAAAAATCTTTTTTGCAGAAAATTATTGCTGAAATGGGCTTGTTTTCTCCTCTGTTCATTTTGCCACCTGCCATCAAGCAAACACTTTTTTTTTTTTTTTGCTGTTTCTAATCCTTCTTAAGTCTGTTTTTGGAGCAACAGGATCAGTGATGCTGACTGCAGTTACAAACAAGGTTTGGTAAGCGTCCTGTCTCCCCAGAGGAGAATGAACCATTTTACACAATGCAAGATTATCAGTTCCTCAGAGTAAGATTATTTTTAAAAGTAAGTATTAATGAAGCTGTATTTAGAATTCAAAGGACAGGAAGGCCTGGCGCGATATGGTTCATGGGGTCATGAACAGTTGGACACGACTTAATGACTGAACAACAACAACAACATTTAGGATTCAAAGTACATTACATAATATTAAATTATAACTTCTACTGACCATTGTATATTCTTTTATGAACTAAAGCTGTTGGGATAACATATGATTTCTTCTTATAGGAAACTACAGATATACAGATTAATTTTTGTACAAAAATTTGCTCTATACTAAACAGAACACTTGAGACACAAATGACCAAGTCAAATTATCCTATTTTGGACACATTATATGAAGACCTAACTCTAGAGAAGGCTCTAATTCTGGGAAAAGTGGAAGGAGAAAGAAGAGGAGGATGACCAGCAGCAAGGTGGATAGACGCAGTTAGAGTGGTGATGGGTGCATTGTTAGAAGATGTGAAAGTCCAAATTAGGGACTGATCATCATGGAGAAAATCTATTTATGTGGTTGGTAAGAGTCAACAATGACTTGATGGCACATAATCTAACATAACACATCAACAACAACAGTGATATTTCAAATAAAGCTATGAAACTGGAAAATTAGGATAATATCATTATAGCCAATTCATGACTTGATGGCACAGAATCAATCAATCAGTCATTATAGCCAATTTTTTAAATAATTCAAATACTGAGTTGCTTAAACTATTGTTCAGCAACTACAACTACAACTTTCTGTTGCTTTGTTCACGTTTATTATTTACCTAAGCTATTTTATGACATCCTTCAGTCATTCTTCATGGTCTGTTAATAAGGACATAGTTTGAAATATCAAATTCTATAATAGGATAGGGAAGTTACTCTATTTCTGCATTTCTTTCATCTGCTGAGGTGCACCACCTCCAGTTGATGGTTGGGCTGAAAGGGAATAGAATGTCTACGCCAATTCTGAACCCGTGGTAAACTCCATCCTCCTAGGGCTGAAGCAGATAACAGTTTGAAGGGCAATTACAGGTTTAAAGGGCAATTACAATAAAGGCACAATACCAAGTGAATATACAGATATTCACTAACAAATTGAAGTATTCTCCACCCATCATCATTAGGAAACAATAAAGGTGGAAAATTTGTGGTCCCAATTGGTTGAATACTTTGACTTTATTGCCCTTCCCATTTTACAACATCGCTAATTAGCTAGAAAGAACATTGTGATTGGGAAATGCTTTTAACAGATGGATGGACCCATGGATTTAGCTATCAGTCAAAAGGTGGTACTGAGACAGCAGGGTTGGTGAGGACTGCAAAGTACAGCTAGAAAGGCTTGCCTGCTTCATTGAGTGGCCCTCACCATCCTTGCATCAGGTGCTGGACTGGTTGCTGATCCATGAGGTGATGGAAGTTGCCTGGTAAAGCAAGTGCTCTTTTTCACTTGGTAGTCCTCCCCGCATAGGTAACCCATGGAAGGTCAGAGGCTGGCCTCTTCACGGGCTTTCAGGTCTCTAATCCCATAGAGCTGATCCATGGGATAGACGTTCTGCTGGATAAAGAGCTATCTCTCCCTGCTTCACATGCTACCCTTCCCAGCCTGGAAAACAACAGCAAGGGCAGGAGAAGAGCTCCTTATCTATCAGGTCTGTAACCTAGCTGTAAGCAAGCCTGAAAAACAAGTGATAAGGGGTGAGGGTGGGAGTTGAGTGGTAAAGCAGGAGAGATCTTCCTTCACTACATGCCCCCTCTGCATCTTTCAGTACTTAAGTCACACTCTAAACCCTATGGCTTAGAGCTTTTCTGAAAGACTGGTAAACTCATGTTCAAAAGCAGCTTGAAAAACAGTTGATGGGCACAGCTGATGGGCACAGTGGGAGGGAGTTGTGCCTTGAAGTCACCACTTCTGTCTACATCAACACCCAATGCCACTACTGGCCAGCTGCTATTTCATTGATTAAGATCTCTGAGGTAGGCTTCAAACTGCCCAAAGAATGGTCCTGGAAGATGGTGTCCAGGAACCATACTAGAGGGGCCACAGAGGCACCAGCCTAAAGTAGTCAGTAAGTCTGGGCTGATGGGGTCATTGAAACATTTCAGACTGCACCCATAGCAAAGTTTCCCCAGCTTGTTGTGTGCCTGTGGGTGGAAAACTTTAATACTGGAACAATAAGGATGACTTTAAGCTATCTCAGGGATGACCTGGGATGAGATGAAGGCAATTTCATGAGAAGATGCCAGAAAAAAGAGGTTGCTGGGGCATGTTTATGCTGTGCTTATGTGCAGGTGTGGAAAGGCTCATTTAACAACAGGAATTCTGTAAGTTACCCAGTTATAGTAACTAAACTATGTATCACTTTATTCCTGCTAATGGAGTAATACTTTTATCTTTAAATTATAATTAGGTGATCTACAATAAACCTTCACTATTCTTTTCTTTACTTGTAATTATGAGGAATTATTTCTTTCTGCTTTTTGTTTCTCTCATGAGACAATGGTAATGAACAAAGATTAAAAAAATGTGAATTGATATTATTGCAGAGTATCACCTAATAAAACCAAAGGTTTGTATTCCTGCCAAGAGTAGTAAAGTTGTCACGATTTAATGGCTAAATTCATGTAATATGATAAACCCTAAACCTGGGCTAATAAAACAAAATGTATGCATTCATATAATACATTATGCTCAAATAAATAAAACTTATTATTACACTAATGATCTGGTTCATACAACATGTTAAGATGCCTGCTGAGTTCCTCCAACATGTTGAATCCAAAACTTCTTAATCTGATTCTACCATAGTCTACTTATTATTTGCACTGAACCAATATGTCACTATGAGGACAAGACTTAAAGATAAGTAAAGCTTATTCATTTCAATAAGCCTTAACTGCACGTTATCAATATGCAGAACTACTGTATGAATTTACTTGCTTTGCTTTGAAAAACCTGGACAGTTTAGACTCAAAGCAATTTTGTTCCTCACCTCCAGAATGTGGTGGTGGTCCACAAAGCAACACCATTCCCTGTCCTTGTCGGACTGAAACTGTACTCCTTGTCCTGGTTTTGAAATTTTCAAGATCTGTTAGGAACAGACAAATAAATATACAATTACGTGTTACTACAATCAGTTTCAAACTAAGAAGGGAAGAATATTGTTTAGACTGAATTAACATCTGTAGGTGGTATGGGAGAAGATCATCTTTTCAGAGAGGACTCCCTTAATCCAAAGAATCCTCTCCCTGATCAGACTGTGAGGTGTAGCTTTTGTTTCTTCAATTGGTATCTGTGGTAAACATCTGGATTTTCTCTCTCATTCAACCACCACAGTTTAAATAATTTTCTAAACATATGGGGCCTTGTAGACATCATGTTCAAATTCTTTTAAATACAGGAAATCTAGAATTAGAGTATTCCCAATACATTGCTATTAGAAGTATTTCAGTATTCTCTAAATTTTTTTCTATTTTTCGCCCGGACCACAGTACTTTGCACATAACTAATAGCTGTTAGTCACTGTTGGTTGAATGAAACATAGCTAATTCATTCTAACTACAGAGATTGGTAATACATAACTCACACACACAACAGTTTCTTCAATATCCTTAAATGGTGCCAACAGAATCTTGCAATTAAATGTGAAATTACCAAATTTTGAGAGATTTCATCTTGTAAGAATGTTTGATGAAGATGATGATGATGATCATCATCATCATCTACATGACAAAGTAGCAACAAGGCATGACAAAGTAGCAACAATGGTGCATTGGAATATCTGCAAGAAATACCATTTGCCTGCAAGCAAGAACTGGTGGGACCACAAAACAGGCAAAGTAATAGAAAATGAAGAAACTAAAGTGCTCTGGAATTCAAACACACAAGCACCTGCCACATAACACCTCAGACTAAACAACTGTTGATAAGAAAGACAAAAAAGTCTAGATAGTGGACATTGCAATAACTGGAGACAGCAGAATAGAAGAGAAAGAACTGGAGAAAATCACAAAATACAAAGGCCTGCAAATAGAACAACTGGCAAGAGAAAGCAAAGATAGTACCAATAGTAATAGGTGACTTGGGTACAATTCTAAAACATCTGGAGCACCACTCGAACACCATTGGCATTGACAGAATTGCTATCAGTCAATTGCAAAAGGCAACTTTACTTGGAACACCTTATATCCTACGACAATACCTTTAACAGCATCAGACAACAACATCTGCCTATCCCAGGTCCTTGGGAGGGACTTGATAGGTGGATAAAAATGCCAAATCCAGTCTAAACATCTGGCTGACTGTGCAACCAACCATAATAATAATAAATATTCCCTCAATATTGTGCAAGACTGCATTATGGTACTTGTCTAATTGCATGATGATGATCTGAATTTTACTAATCAAATTTTTTTCCTAATCCTCAATCCATATTTACACTATTCTATTAGTTTTGGTGTACGTGTGTTTGTGTGTGTGAATGGGATTATTGCTTATTCTTGAGCACCAGGGGGCTATGTGTGGTGGGTTTTCTGTGTTTTAATCTTTGTAAGCCATACAGAGTCACTTGTGTGAGACGGGTGGGTATATGAACCATATAAAGAATAAATAAATAAATTTACGAATGTTCTCTTCAGCAGCAGATAATGAACTTCTTCCACAAGTATTTGAGAGTGTATCCCATCTCCTCTTTTGCTTTCCTAACTACATCGTTTCTTTAGCAATTCCTGACATAAGTTGTTTTCTGTATGACTGTCCATCTTTATTGACCTCTTCTAGCCTATGTGGTTCCAGATGAGTTCTAACTAGTACAGAACAGTGATTTTCTAACTGTTTAATGCAAGGTGGGTATCAAATCTGAACTGGCTCATAAGCCATTTCAGAAGCCAATTTAAAGATAACAACTGGCAGTTCGGCAATTTCCATTGATGGACCTTTCAACTCCCCCCCAAGAATATCCCCAAACACATCAAAAATATAAGGACTCCTTAGGAACCAAACAAAGCTCTGTTCAAGCTTATCATTAAACTTAATAATAGCTGACCTCATTGTTGGCAGCAATTTTAAGTGTTATTAGCTATTTCAGTCAGTTATCTCTTATGCTGAGTGCTTCTATTATTTGTCTATCACTGGAAGGTGGAACTCACAGAAAATTATCTTTCTGTGATGATTAAGTGACTTATGAAAATGGGTATCTGTATATAGCAGAACCTTAAAAAGCCTGAAATTGAACAGCAATATCACATTAACTGTGTGCCCAGTTATCTCACCTGAGTATAAAAGAAAAGATTGAAATTAGAGTCCCCTTGTGCATTATCATCACAAAATGCCCCCAAGAAGTCACAGACACAACAAAAGAAACAAAGGGTTCATATTTTTGATCCATTATAAGTTGGATGAATTGATGCAGCTAAAATCCATTCTATACTACATGTACCTTTCCCACCTTTTATAAGAACCATATTAAGAAAAAAAATGCAAACACTAGGTACTTGGAGACATTTTTTTCCCTTTGCCTTGAACATTAAGCTTAAGCTTAAAATTATTAATTGCCAAGGTTCTAACTGGTGAAGCAGCTCATGGCACCCATTATTGATCAGCAACTTTGGCTGCCAAGGGAATTCAAAGTAAGAGCTTCAACATCTGAGTCAAGTATCATACACAGTTGCTTGCTTGCTTTTACATTTGCAGTTTAAAAAAATAGAGTATCTGAGCTATTGTTTGCTGATCTCAAAATTGTTGTTCAGCACAACAGAAAACCCAGAAAATACACGAGAGATACATATATTGAACAGCTGGAAAGCAATTATATTGTTATAAAAGTGAGAAATTACAGTTTGATTTTCATCCCTTTCTATTTTTTTTCTTATTAAAAAGAAAATAATACAGTTGCCCTGATAATAACATCAAAAACTCACACCATCACACCATGTACTTTTCCCCTCTGAATTAGAATGTTGTGTTTTTTAGAATATGATCTCACAATGGTTCTTTGCTTACAATTAATCACACACAGAGATATTAATATGATCCAAAAATAGGGCTCCCAACTTATGCTAATGTGAAGGCTGTAGTTGCATCTTGCCTTCTTTTGCAGAAACAAGGTGGGTGGATGGAAATACAAACTGATTAATCTTTTCCTTCAAACTACTCTCTCAATAAAAATATCCCCATCTCCCAAGCTTCAGTTTTACTCTGAGGCAACCTCCTATTCAATTTAGGAAATTTATAAGAAAAGAGGCAGCTTCCTTTTTTTCTGACAATGTCCCAGAAGAGGATGGATTGACCCACTTTTCACTCTGCTGAACACTTTCTCTCCCTTGTAATACAATAACGTATAATAAAATATGTTGGATATTTAACCCTGTGCCTTTATTTAAAACACCTCTAATTTGGTTCTTATAAAGTAACATTTGAGACAATTGTGGCCCATATTTCTTTGAATACATGTTTCTATTATCTAGTCATAACTATTAAGATATGATGCAGAGGCAAAAGGAAAGTTCGATCCTGCAAAGATTGATCAATCAATCAATCAATCAATCAATCAATCAATCAATCAATGGTACATGGAATATTAGTACCATGAACCAAGGCAAACTTAATATCATCAGAGTAGAAATGTCAAAACACAAGAAAATAAAACAAAGCAAAAAAATGGTGTAAAATAACAGTGTCTAAGTCATGGCTAGAAGTGAGGAAAACTTGAGATATCATCTTGAAGGTGAAAAAAGAAAATGCAAAAGTCAGTCTGCTGTTCAATATTAGAAGCAAAAACAAAACTTAAGATTATATCAACTGAATACAAATAGAGAAAAATTGGAGATACTAACAGACTTCACTTTCCTAGGTCTAAAAAAATGTGCAGGCATGGTGAAAGAAGCCATGAAATAAAGAGGTGTTACTTGGAAAAAGGCTATGACAAATCTAGACAACATATTAAAGTCCAGAAGCATCAACAACTAATGTACATATTGTCAAGGCCATGGTTTTCTAGCTGTAATATATGGCTGTCAAAGACTACATTGGGATGCTGGAGAAAACTGTTGATAACACCTTGGACTGCCAGAAGAAAAATCACTAAGTGTAACCAGACTACTCACCGGAAGCACTAACAATGAATCTATTTTAGACACATAATGTGAAGACAAGAGTCACTGGAGAAGAGCCTGATGTTTGGAAAAATTGAAGGTAATTGAAAAAGAGGTTCACAGAAGACAAGGTATCTAGATACTCTCACTGATACCTGCTGATGACACCAGCATGAACTTACAGGGACTGTTAAGAAACAGCTACTGACAGACAGTCCTGGTAAAACAACTTCCATCAGTTCCTGAAGAGCTGGAAGTGCTTGAACAACTGAACAAGTAAAAACTAGCTTTAGATACACAAAACTCTTTGCAGCCTGACGTTATGAAGATAAACAATGGCTATTTGAGAGAGTTGATGCAAAGACATCTATAATCTGCTCTGATTGAAAAAAAAAAAGGTTTTTGAGCACTGTGGCATAATTTCTATTTTATAATAGTTTAGGATTGTGCTCTTTCAGAAGTTTGCAATTAGGAATTATACTGCTGAGAGAGAAACAGAGTTGCTTTTGATTTATGACAGGACAATATCAGTATGAGTCTAACTGTGCTCTGTTTTTGGATCAACAGTTTCATAGTAAACTACTTCACATCCACAGACAGATCTTTTGTAATGTGTAATTTTGTAATACAAAGTGACTTTTTACAATTCTTCACATTCTGTTTGAGTTCTGATCTGTTAAACTCTTCTGAAGCTACTGAATCTAGCAATTCCTAATATAAATTTATAAATGTTTAATCTGCAATGTATTTTACAATCTTTGTCATCTTCACCTTTATAACATCTCTGTGAGGGAGGGGTTTATTTTCCCTATTTTACAGATGAGAAACGTAGCCAAAGCATTCATTTCCCAATTTCCATAATCAGCCTATGTTAGAAATGCTTTCACTTTTCACATTCTACTATTTTGCTGGGTTCACACATCACACTAAACTATGAACTGACTCCTGTAACACTCTCAATCTTTGGGGGATAGTGAGAATCTTTAGAGGTTCAAGAGTATGTTATGGGCAGTCTTCCAAAACGTCTGCTATGCTAGACAAAGCCAGTTACAAAACACTCATTTAATCAAAAGGTAAACTTGTCAGATCCTCAATCCCTTTTGTAGTATTGAGGGACGTAGTATTGAACAAATTCTGCACTTCAAATATTTAGGGGTAGTTCTCCCCGCCTCTGCCTCCTTGCCTCTGCCTCCAGAAAGGCCCACACTGATCACCTCACTCAAATTGCACAGAGGATCTCCTCTCTCATTCTTAAATTCTTTTTCTCAAGTTCTCCTTTCTTATTCTCAAGTACATCCCAGCAGCACCCAAATTATTCGAAGCCAAGCCTTTAGCTCAGTGTTGGCCAGAAAACCGGTGTTGGGTGGGTACGGGGATCTGGCGTGAGGGTCTCTGAATAACACACAGGATGAGAGAAATCTAACCCAACCTGTTTATTACTGCAGCAATAAAGGGGGACACATCCAAGTGTCACTACACAGGGAGGCGCTCAGTGCTTGTCACATTAGGCCTTTTTATACAATATTCAAACAAGGAGGAGGAATAGGATTGGTCAAAATTTGATACAAATTGCACATGCATATAACACCTTGCTTATCCCATAATATATGCATGGGGGTGCAATTAAAATATAATTATAATAACACAGGTGTGGTTTTAGGGTCCTTTCGTCATAAGGTGACAGTAGTTCACCAGTCTAACCGCAGAACTGGTCTTATCTGGTTCTGACCATTAGTCCTAGGTTTCCCTACTTTCCTTCAGTTTCATAACCCCCTTTTCCGCCCAGCAACAGCCAGTATAGGCCATCACCAGCTACTCTATGGTACACACTCCAAGTTTCTCTCTGCAGCCCTCCAATTACCACAATGCATCTCTAATGCCTTCCAACATCTTGAGACAAGATTACTGAAGCTGGAAACCAGAGTTTGGATGGCCATTGTCAACTATTGGCTTAAACTAGCTCTATTCCCTAATGGCTTGGCCCCTCTGTCTTTGCAGGACAATTACCAGTCCTCTATGGTAAACAATCTCAGCTCTGGGTTTTTCTTCACATGCCCTATTGACTGTGGGATATCATCAGGCAAAACGTGGCATGAAACTAAGGATAATGGACCCAGACTTGTGCAGTGCCCCAAACTAATTTATTCAGGAAGTACTTCAGTATATTGTCTTCTCCCTCCTTTGTCTGCAACAATTGGAAATTTCAAGCCACAGAAGGACTTTTATTTTGGCCTGACTGTTCTTGAAGGCAGATATAAGAAAGTCCTTTTGGCGGAGAGATAGCGCCGATGTGCCACTGGGAACGTTGAAACAATAACACATGTCCTCCTCTGCTGCCCATTTTACAGAGATGCTTATGATGATCTCATTACTCTGTTCCTGCACAAGTATTCTGGCTGCACAAGCTATTTCCCTACTTCTTAGTTATTTTCAGGTGAGAACCCTGCCATTATGTACACATTGCAAAATTCTGTGCAGCAAAATATAAAACATGGTGGATTCTGGCCCAAGCAGACAAAACCCATCTACATCCATGCTGTCTATGGTTAATTTGCCAACTTCAGGATGTTGATAGCTTCATAGCCTTACATATTTATTCAGGGCCTGAAATGGCATTATGTATACATGCATGTATGCATGACCACCCTGCTGGCATTAGACAGATGTATCTGGGTGCAGGCTCATAAATATTTTAAGTAGAGTAATTGGAAACAGCTATTTTTATCCCCCCACACCTTTTTAATTTAACCTCCAATTCTTAATTTCCACTGTCTAATCAGATAGTTGTTAGTGCTTAGTAGCTACCCCCATCCCTTAATTTAGGACTAATTTTAGCTATTTTATGGCTCAGAGCTTTATTGCTCAGTTGTTTTTAGCATTTTGTACTTTTCTGTTTTGTATAGTTTTCTATTGTTCATTTCCAGTGCTTATGCTTCTAGTCTGCACTAGTCTTTACCTACCTCAGTGTTTCTAAACCTTGACAACTTTAAGATGAGTGGACTTCAACTCCTAGAGTTCCCCATGGCTGGCTGGGGAATTCTGGGAGTTGAAGTCCACTTATCTTAAAGTTGCTAAGGTTGAGAAACATTGCCCTAGTTTGATAGACTGATTACATGCCATCAACGTGTTGTCGACTCTTAGTGACCATACAGATTTTCTCCATGAAGATCTGTCCCTAACCTGGACCTTCAGCAATTCCAGTGGTGCACTCATCACTATTGTAACTGAGTCTATCCACCTTGCTGCTGGTCATCCCCTGGTTTATTTTAGCTTAAGTTAATTTTTGTATGTATACTGGTCTTGGACTACAATAATAAAAGATTTGATTTTTAATCACTTTACCTTCATAGGATGATCTCTACCATCTCATCTTGTATCTTTTTTTTTTTCCTGGATAGACCAGCATGCTTCCAAATAGAGTATTGGGCTGTACTGTCCTATCTTTTAAATTTGTTAAAATATAGCTCAAGATAGATAGCCTTGACTACCATGGGATTCTCTATTGCTATTATCTACTGCAGGGAGGCAACACCTGTTATATCAGTCCGCCCTGTGTGACTGATGGACCCCGTTGAGTTTCAGAGGGAGCTGAATTGTTTCTGCTGCTCTGCTGCATGGTCCATTTGAAGCCCTGGTGACTGCTTGGAACAAGAGGGCTGCTAAGGCTTTGGATCTAATTGCCTATGTGACCTCTCTCCTTTCATGAATTCTGTCATTCTCCATGGTTTACAGAAGAATTCAGGGAGATGAAATGAAAGAAAAGATGTCTAGAGCACTGCTGGTGCTCAACTACGGATCAACATGGGTTAGAGCTGTTATTGAAGCCTACTTTGTGGTGGTAAGGGCAGTGAAGTGGCAATACTTCTATGCCCTTATTGCATCTTGATACATGCCCTCTTGGGTAGAGGGTGGTCGGAAATCCTCCAAAAGGCCACGCAGAAGAATTTGCTCAGTGTCTGTTGGACAAAATTGCTCAAATTTGTTCTTACTTGGATGCCGGCCTTGCTGCAGGTCTTGGGGAGATGCCCAGGGCAGATTCTTGTCCTGTTATCTGGGGTTGATTTGAACCTGTTGCGCCTGAGGAAGTGATAGGGTCCTTAGGACTATGAGCTTGGCCACCTGCTCTTTAAATCCAAGACCCTCCTGGCTAACTAAAGCTGCCTAGGGGGATGTGTGTCATGTTGGGGGGTTCTGGTGATGATGAATTCCTCCTTGAGTGAGGGGGGTGTTCCTCCATTCCTTAAGGAAGCATTGACTCACCCCCTCCTCAAGAAATCATAGCTGGATCCCACCATAATGGGATCCAAAATGGGGAGGTTAGATACTGGGCAATTTTTGTCCAGTATCTAACCTCCCCATTTTGGGAAAGGTAGTTGAGAAGGTGGTTGTGCAGCAGCTTCAGAGGACTCTGGATGAAGCAGATTATCTGAATTCCTTTCAGTCAGGATTCAGGCCTGGGTATGGGAGGGAAACGGCATTGGTCACGCTTTTAGATGATCTCTGGTGGGGGTGGGATGGAGGTTGTGCATCCATCCTTGCTCTTCTTGACCTCTCAGTGGCTTTCGATTCCATCAACCATGGTATCCTTCTGGACCAGCTCCAGGGATTGGAGTCAGCGGCTCTGTATTGTGCTGGTTTTCCTCCTTTCTCCAGGGTTGATAACAGTTGGTGGTAATTGGGGAGGGGAGATCCTGCCCTTGACCCCTTCTTTGTGGGATTCCACAGGGTTTGGTGCTCTCTACTCTCCTTTCCAACATTTATACAAAGCTGCTGAGTGAGATTATCTGCTGTATTAAGAGTATGCTGATGATACCCAATTATATCTTTCTGCCCCTGGCAGATTAAGCAGTGCTGTTGATGTTCTATCCCAGTGTCTGGATGGGGAACAACCGGCTTCGACTGAATCCTGGCAAGTCTGAGTGGCTGTGGGTTTTGGGACGTCTGGCTCGGGGACTATGCCATCTTTGGTGCTGGATGGGGTTGCAGTGCCCCAACAGACCTGGTGAGAAATCTGGAGGTCCTCCTGGACTCATGAGTCCTGCTCAAAGACCAGGTGGCAGTCGTGGCTAGGAGGGCCTTTGTACAACTTCAAGACTGCCCTTGAAGAGTATTTGGAAGCTTCAGCTGGTAGAAAATGCAGTGGCGCAGGCAGTTATGTGTGCCTCCAGAAAGGCACATTATCTCTGTTCCACAAGTTGCATTGGTTGCCAATTTGCTTCTGGGTCCAATCCAAGGTGTTGTTTTTGACCTTTAAAGGCTTTCATAGCATGGGGCTGTATTACTTGAGGGATCACCTCCACCCAATTACACCTGCCTGTCCCATTAGGTCTGGCAGAAGAGGTATGCTACAGGTCCCGTCTGTGAAGGAAATACATCTGGTGGGACCGTGAAGACGGGACTTTTCCGCTGTGGCTCCCACCCTGTGGAACGCTATTCCACCCAAGGTGAGACTGGCTCCATCCCTGGCATCCTTCAGGAAGTCCCTTAAAACATGGTTGTGTCATCAGGCTTGGGGATCTCAAGGAAGTGGTGAATTAGTGAGATGATTGTATTGCCTCTCTCTGCTACTCTGTTGTTGGTAACATTGACTGGTGTTTTCAACTGTAATTTTTTTTTAATTGTTAGTTTTATAGCATGTATTTTTATTGTATGCCACTTTGAGTCATGTTCTGTGAGATGGGCAGCTATATAAATATGATATATAAATTAATAGATAGAAGATAGATAGAGGTAGGTAGGTAAGTAGGTAGGTAGGTAGGTAGAGCCAACTACTGGGAAAAAAGATTATGCTTGAGATTAGCACTTTGGTTTGCAGCTTCCAATACTAGTATTTTGAAAGCAAAAGTTATTGAAATAAATAACAATTGACTGAGTTCAGCCAAGATGAAAGCTATCAACTATGGTTGATAGGTCATAGTGTCTGAGTTCAGCAACATGCTGAGCCAAAATCAAGCCAATTAACTCAAGGCTTAACACACAACGGGAGACCAGATGGGTATAACTATAAATAAATACATACATATATAATAAGTGAAACAAATCAAGGTTAAGGCAGAGAAAAATATGATGGTAGAAATAACAAACAGCAAGGCATTTGAGGACAGGTGTGGAAATAATGAGGAGAGCAGAAAAGGATATAATAAACAATTAGAGGCAATATAAAGCCAGATACTCAATACTTTATTTATTTGCTTACAATATTTATAGCTTGCCCCAACATAAATGAACTCTTGGAAAGGTACAAGAAGTCCAAAGAGGTACACTAAAACATATATGTATAATAAAAATAAACAGTCAAAAACTCTAATTCATCCAAAGCACTGTTTAATTAACCTAAAGAATAATGCTCCTTGGGCTTGTTTTGGGAATATCTGTAGAGTAGTAGCCATCCAAACCTGTAGGGACACAGTGTTCCATACAGTGGGGGCTACCACTGAGAAGGCCTGTTGCTGTCCCATGCTCTATGAATCTCACAAGGGGGGCAGGGAGAGCAATTCAAAGGCAAGAAGCAAATGTTTAATTAGAAAACAAAAGATGAAGAGTCCTCCTCCTCGCAAGGTTCACTTCAAGAAGACGTAGACTTAAGAAACAAGAAGAGAGAGAAGAGGAGGTGTGATGTTTGGCAACCCAAGATGGATCTTGATAGCATTGGGCTACTGAAGGTTTTTTACTGACTTTAGTATAAAGCCTCGATGACTGGTGATCCTGAGTTGGACTAGGTAGTGTTGCACTGCTGAAGAGTGGTAGGTTTGAGGAGGCTGCCCACCAATATTGAGTGCCAGGGTAGACTATGGAAAGCACTCTAGGAAGAGAAGCAGCCTGGCCTCAGCCAATCAGCACATTTCCTGGCAACATGGGGACTGTTGGATGGAGCATGCTGTAAGGCCCCTTGTGCTGAGAAGCTCTGCAGCCTGGGAACAATTGTTCAAGCACAGTTTGGAGAAATCTAGATGTACCTAGCCAAAGATCAAACAGATCTTATTCTTCTGCTAGATAGTTCTAGGTTTTCCCACTTTATGGGTGAACATGTGTTCGAGTAAACAAGACAGAATAATAACAAATATAACTCCAAAGCCTATATAAACATGGAAAGAGGAAAAAGAAAGAAAGAAAAGAAAAGAAAAGAAAACCGCTGCTACTGAATTAAGATAAATGTAGAAAAGACAGATAAAAAAATTCTAGATAAAAATTAAAACAATGGGATACCAAGCAAAGATTTGCTTATATACAAACATCAGTATAAAAAATCTTTGTTGACTGGAGAGAATAAAAAGTTCAACAAACTGCTGTTGTCAGTACAAACAACAAACTAAAAGAACAAGTAAGTTTACAGAAGTATACACAAAATAACTACCAGATTAGACCAAAAATGAAACAGTAGCTACCACCATTACAAAGAGAGAACAGGGCAGCACATTACTAATAACAGACATAGTAAATGTTGATAAACAATCAAGCAAGAAATTGGACCGAGAACATATTTCTCCAATATATTAGAAACCAAAGGAAGAAGTGTGATCAAAGGTAAAAAAGAGAACAGTGAAACATAAAAATAGGGTAGACCTCAGACTTAAGAGATCATTGTACATTTCTGAAAGATGCATAATGTGTTCAGAGAAAACAGAAATAGATGAAAATAAAAAATAGCTTATCAAAGGCAGCAAAAGTAAACAGTGAGATCTGCCTCATAGGAGACTCCTAGTTTCCCAAGACCATGTTTTCCTCTCCCTCCAACCCCCAGGCCTATCCATGACCTTCAGTTCTGTTTCAGAGGATCCTCCAAACCTATGCATATTTTTGATACTGTGGGAATTTGTAGAGGGGAGGGGAAATTCACTGCATTGGTGAATGTTGCTAGTGCGCGTGTGTTATGAACTGGTACACTGGATACAACCCAATGAGTTTATAAAGCTTAATATGAAAAGAAGGAGAAGTGGAGCAATAGCTGATGCATTGTAATAAGAACAATTAACATGTGAATGGCACTTAAGAGAGTGAAGAACACTTCACATTCATTAACTCAGTAATCTTACAGCAGGCTTAAAGGTAAGTCAATACTATTATCTCCATATTGCTGCTGGGGGACTGAAGCTGAGAGAGAGGCACTCCTCAAGACAATTTACCAAGGAAGATACCTAGTAAAAGAAGGATTTCTTTAAAGTAAATTGGAAATATGAATTATACAGAGAGAGGTTTAAGAAAGTACAAAAGAGCGGAAGGAACTCAAGAAGAGTAACTGAGCAAGTTGAACCAAATATATATAGTCAAGAAAACGGAGCCTGAGAAAGAAGTGGTGGTGTAAGACAAGCAAAGTATAAACACACAGGAAAACAAAGGAACAAAAAGCGAAATGAACCTCAAATGGCTTGTTATTAATAAATTAAACAGCCAAATACTCAGGAGAGAGTACAGTATGACAATAGAAGGAAGAACCATAGGCAGGAAGAGTGGCAAGGGAAACCAGGGATGAAATGTGCAACACCAAACAAACTCCTCCACTTACTTGCAACATAAGAAATTGCTATTTATTTATAGATAGAGTTATAAGGCTGACCAACTCCAATGCAATCTTGGGCAGTGTACAGTATTAAAACAATTTCAAAAATACAACTAAAAGACAAGGGGGGAGGGGGGGACAATTTCTAACAATTTATGTAGGTGCTAATCCAATATATTAGTTCAATACCTGTATACAATCCAAACTCCTTATTTAAGCCTCACTTTTACCTTGTAGGTAAATCTAAATCTTAGCCAGATCACTGTAATTCCAGTCGTTAATGAGAGCCAATTTTGTATAGTGGCTAAGGCATCAGGCTAGAAACCAGGAGACCATGAGTTCTAGTCCCACCTTAGGCACAAAGCCAGCTACAGGGACTTGTCCAGGCAGTCGCCAAGACTCAACACTTATTCAGACATACATATACATACACTTTCAGGACAAATCCTTGCACTTTTCCTGGCAAGATTTTGGAAGTGGCTTGCTTGCCATTGCCTTCTTCCTAGGGTTGAGGGAGGGTGACTGGCTCAAGGTCATCCAGCTGATTTTGTACCTAAGTCAGGACTAGAAATATATACATATATGTATATATGTGTATATGTATATGTATACGAGGGGGGACCCAAAAAACCCTGGAATTTATTTATAAAAAATTGTGTATAGTAGAGTCTCGCTTATCCAACATAAACGGGCTGGCAGAACGTCGGATAAGCGAAAATGTCGCATAACACACAGTAACGATTGAGTGCGGTAAAAAAAAAAACAACAACAAAAAAACCCCGATCCGCTGCGCCTGTTGCAATCGATTTTTGCGTTGCGGTGCCGCACCGTCAGGAGCAACAAGAAAGAGTACACTCACACTCACAAACAAGCAGCACACTTTTCTCGTCGCTGATTTATGTGTGTTGTGTTTTTTTTAGGGGTGTTGGATAAGATAGAATGTCGGATAAGTGTAGGTCAGTTAAACGAGACTCTACTGTATTTATTTTTACATGTTCAGACTTCAGTCACCTTCAAAGTACTCTCCATTTGATGCAATACACCTATCGAGATGTTTTTTCCACTGCTCAAAACAGGTTTTGAACTCGTCGATTTTGATGCCTTTTCGTGCTTCTGCCGTTTTTTGTTTCACCTCCTCCACATCGGCAAAACGTTTCCCTTTGAGGACTTTTTTCATCCAGGGAAACAAGAAAAAGCCACACGGGGCGAGATCGGGTGAATAGGGAGGGTGGGGCACAAGGGTCATGCCGTTTTTGGTCAAAAACTGCTGAACACTCAGCGTGGTGTGTGCAGGTGTGTTGTCATGATGGAAGAACCAGCCACCTGTTTGCCACAACTCGGGACGTTTCTTCCGCAAATCGTGACACAACCTTCTCAAAACTTCCAGGTAAAAACTTTGGTTGACCATTGCACCCGGAGGAACAAATTCCGAGTGCACAATCCCTCTCACATCAAAGAAACAGATGATCCTTGTTTTCACATTCGACTTCACTTGTGCTTTTTTGGGTCGTGGGGATGTGGCAGTTTTCCATTGGCTGGATTGCTATTTCATTTCGAGGTTGTAGGCGTAGCACCAAGATTCATCTCCGGTTATGACTTTTGAAAAAAAATCAGGGTCAGCCTCCAACTGCTCCTTCAAAGCACGGCACGCAGTCAAGCGATTGTCTCTTTGTTCAGGCGTGAGCAAGCGAGGCACGAATCACCCATCACGAAATAGGCAAACGCGTTGAAAGCGTCTCTAAAAAAAAAAAACCTCGCTGAAGCCGAACGCAGCCTCTCACAACAACCCAGCTGGTACCCTGATGCAGATGGGTTCCTAGGACACTCACCTAGTGGGGGAAGCCTGTGCTACAAGGGGCCCACCCTCCAGAAGATAATTCCGGTTTGTTTTGGATCCCCCTTCGTATGTATATGTATATATACATGTGTGGGTATGTATGTGTGTGTTCGGGCATCCTTACGGGGTAAAATTTGAAGCAAATTAAGATGATCACATTATGCCATTAAATATACAGTACATTTATTAAATAAAACTTTACTACAAAACATAGCTACTTGAAAACCAGTTGTGAAAGAGCCATTTCACATATCCACTTAGCTGGCAGTTTTTTCATTAATTAGAACACCCCATTCTTGATTTTATTACCAGGTTGACATGTAATTTTTTTTTCAAGATCATATCAAGGATGATATAATCTTAGAAATGTATCTCATTAAGATATGTGCAAATCCTGCTATCTTTCCCATGTTTTGCTCAACAGAGAGATCTTCATGGTGAAGTAGCCAGAGGTGCCCCCCTCCCCCTGCCACCTCTTCCTCCTTCCCTCAGGCAGCCCCAGACTCCCAACTTGCCTTCCTGGCCAAGCCTCATCTCCCCAGAGGGCCTGGTGCTATCTCAGAATCATTGCCCACCATGCAGCCGAGGGTGAGGGTAGACCAGGGTCTATGGACCAAGCATGGTCCATCCAATAGCTCTCATGTTGCCAGGAAAGTGCTGATTGGCTGAGGCCAGGCTGCTTCTCTTCCTAGAGTGCTTCCCATAGTCCACCCTGTGTATAGACAGGGCACTCAATATTGGTGAGCAGCCTCCTCAAACCTACCACTCTTCAGCAGTGCAACACTACCTAGTCCAACTCAGGATCACCATTCATCGAGGGTTTATACTAAAGTCAGTAAAAAATCTTCAGCAGCCCAGTGCTATCAAGATCCATCTTGGGTTGCCATCTTGGGGTCTATTTATCAGTTAAACTAAACAAAGTGTTGCATGGATATCAGATAGACTCTCATGGCATGGCTTCCTACAAGCTGCCGTACCAACATTCACTCTCCCCACCCCACCCAGCTATAAGCAGCAGAATCCTAGAGATAGTGACAACTCCTGATTCCTGCTCACTCTGTTTTCTGGAAATTAAAGGAAATCTGTTGTCAGTTAGCCTCAGAAACTCAGTGGATGACTTTGGCCTAGCAATTCTTTTTCAGCTCAACCCAATTCATAAAGTTACTGTTATAGGGGGAGAAAAAAAAAAAGGAAGGGAGATCCCATGTAAGCAATCTGAACCTCCTGAAGGAAATCTGATAAAACCAAGCAATCAATAGTCTCTGTCAGTAAACAAGTAACCAGAAAAATAACATTTAAATGATTCAGTTAGAATGAACAAAATGGTTTGCTGGAATACAAACCAAAGTAATAGTGATGTAGAAACAAAATTGAGTTTTTCTGACACCCCACCTAGGAAGATCCTGGGAAGGTTTGGAACATATAAAATGATAACTGGAATTGTGAATTGGTTAAAGAATCTTCTAGTAATGAGAATACATTAATTAAACATGGGGAAATGTGTAGAATCAGATTAAGTATAGCAATTCAAATTTGGTAACCCATAGGTAAATTAACTGTAGTAATCCTCTCTCTCTCTCTCTCACACACACACACACAGATTACATTCATAATTAATTGCAAGGATTTATTGCCTTGAGAGGCAACTGCAAATATTTATTTTTATTTATTATTTATTTATTATTAAATTTGTATGCCGCCCATCACCCCAATGGGTGATGGGTAAATAGTGGTGTGTGTACACACACACACACACACAAAGAAAAGCCTAAGAGAAAAGATTCTCCTGGAGCGGAGCTAAAATAATTTTAATGAAATAAAGGGGAAAAAAAATTAATGAATCAATGGCTTTCACAAATGAAGCATCCATGTTCATAATATATCCATGATTAAAAAATGCTAGGGGTGAAATAATATTTCTGGGTTTGAGCTCTCCAGGTTGAAATGTATTAAATTAGATTATTTTTCTTCTGATCCTGTTAAGAAATTAGAGGCTTCAGCCAACTGAGATCCACTATCATTTGAAAAACAACAAGAAAGCCCTTCTCTTTCCTTCAAGTGCCTCTTGAAGGAAATATGAGAATTAAACAGTCCAGTTTTACCTTTAGGAGAGGGTAAAAAATCCACCCATACATCTTGATAATTGCATACCTCTGCTTTTTATGTGATTGTCCTAGTACGTACAATAAAAATGGGGGATGTTTTACCAGCCCTTATTACAAGGGGAAAAAAAATCTAATCTGCCATAATGGATTCCCCATTGTTTCTTCAATAATTTCAGTATCCCATGTAAGACATGCAGCGGATTGGCTTACCTCTTCCCTTCTCCTTTTGTCCTCATATAACCTTGGATTAATGGTGAAAAAGAGAGATGGGGTTGCTTGCCCTTGATCCTCACTTTAGCTGCAGCTCTACTTTAGCACATTTACCCAAGTACAAAATTGTATTGTATGAAGCAGCCCTTAGAGCACTAATTTAAATCTATAACTTGATTTCACTCTAAATTAGAGGATTGAATTTAAATTCAGCTTAAATGTAATTCTTATGTTATTATTTATGATGGATAATTTTTGAACTATTCTGAAAAGTTGTAATATGACTGTTCATAGTTATCACACAAGTTATCAGTATTGTACTTGACGTTGTCAGAGACTTTGATATAGATGCTGTAAGAAAAAACTTTGATTCATTCAATTGACTTGATGTGTGACCTCAGGTAAGTTGTTTAACTTTTCTGTGTCAAGGTTTGCTCATTTCAAATGATGAGTGTAATGATGCTCGAACTATCACTGCCTCTGAAGAGGCCAAGTTAATTAATTTATTATAAGAGCTTTATAACTTTAAGATGAAAGGTACTATATAACTGCAAAGCATTATACTCAACTGAACTGAAATCCTCTTTTCACTAGAACCTTTGTTTTCTCTCCAGTTGTCCGCCACACTGGGTAGACAAGATCAGGAAAGTATTCACAGGGAGGCTAAAGCTACTTTTATTGAGACTGGCTATAACAACAAAATCTTGCAAGTCTGATTGTCCTGTACCTCCTCCTCCTCCTTTTAATACTCCGGTGAATTAGGGAGTTGTCTACCTAACCCACTTCCAAATATTTTCTTGTTATTCTGGACTTAAAAAACTGTTTCAGCCCCTTTTGCCTAGCATATTTCCATCAAGGTAATTTTCCTTACTCTGTAGGTGATTCATTTAAGTCACTTTTGTTATAAAGTCAAGTCAAAATTCTTGACTTTGCAGCAAGTAAGGTAAGTGGTACCTCGGGTTACGAACGCCTCTGCTAACGAACTTTTCGGGTTGCAACCAGCTCCAGCCGCAAAAATTTACCTCGGGTTACGAACCGGATCCGCGGCCATTTTCCGCCATGACATGTGGTCCGTGGCCATTTTCCGCCCATTCCACGTGGTCCGCGGCCATTTTCCACCCATTCCACATGGTCCGCAGCCATTTTCCGCCCGTGCCGAGGAAGAAATAAACTTACTACAATCAGCAACTCATGTGACATTGCTAACTGGACATTTTGTTGAAGCATTAATTGAACAATTTTGCTACCTGTATGAATTTGTTCTTAACACTTTATTTGATGACATTTTATCTTACATAAGGTAAGGAATATATAAACATTGTCCACATTTGGGTTTTCACAATTAGGACTAATGACCCATACATAATGTAGTAGTAGTAGTAGTAGTAATAATGATGATGATGTTGTTGATGATGATGATGATGTAATAACATGTATCCATATGTAGACCCTTTTCTGTTTCTTTGTTTTTCACCTTGCATGAGTTAATATCCAAACCAGGAACAATGATTTATGAGTTTGAAACAAACTGTCCTGTCTACTGTTGAAGTTTGCAGAGTCAAGAGACAGAGTTAACACACCGCATATTCAGTTTCAGTCCAGATTCAATGTCAGAAGACTCACAAAGAGAGCAAGAGCCAGAAACACAGTCAACGTGCAAAAACATCCACAGGATCGGACCTCCATCAAAATGATTAAAGCAGTGTTCATTGTTGCAATGTAAGCTCTGCCCTTTCCATATGTATATGTAAAATGATAACACATCTGCAAAATGGGCAAAACTTGCATTGTGATGTTATGATACTGCTTTTGTAATCTGCCTCTTCCCTTGATCCCCCCACCCCGGTGGACACCTTTGTAAAGGTGGCAGCTGGGAATAAAGAACAAGAGCTACAGATAACAAAAGCAACAAGTGAGCTAAGTTCAAAATCTAGTCCAAGAGCAGTCCAAATGTAAGAGGTTTGGGAGAGGAGAGGAGGAGGAATACAAACATTCAGCAGATAGGAGAGGCTGTTATCGACTTACTAAAGAAATCAATTTTCAGCCTATCATGCAAGGAGACTGGGACAAAGAAATGCAAATGCTTTAAAGAGACCCTCGCCTTAATAAACTCACTAATAAAACAGGGCTGGGAATTCCTATTTCTCTTCTCAAGATTCTGTATTCTTGGCATTAGAAAATCTGTGTGAATCTTGCTTCTTTTATTCTGCAGTTAAGGGGCTTGAAACCAACCTTCTAAGAGTCAGTAACACGGTGAGAACTAAATCAGACTTCTTTTTCCAATAAAGGCCAGCTGCTTTTATTATTAGAGCTTCTTTGACCACTCCTCCATTCCATCTGGTTCCAAACAAGTTTCAACTTTGCTCCTTCCTCCTAGCCATGGGATTACCAACAGTCTGGCATAGCTCTCCAGGTAGAAGAGAACCTGGCAAATTAGAGCTCTGACACTGGGAACATATAAATAGGAAACCTTTCATGACAGAAATTATCTATACAATATTACCTGCCCAATGCACTGCAGAGCTTTTTCCTCAGCTTGCTTTAATGTTTTATGCTCTTCAATTCTGAGGGAAGTTATAATAAATATCCTTTTTGCAAAACAAACCTGCCTCTGTGACCTGGAGGAACCTGAAACTCTAGCCTCTGTATTTCTTAGATGTCCTTTCTATAGCAATTGGCAAACTGCTCTTATCGCTCCACTTACTAATAGTATTCTTAATAGTTCTGAGGATTTCCTTTGCTTCCTATTGTTAGACAAGAACCTAACCTCTCAAGGACAGCTGCAAAGTTTCTTTCAACTGCCACCGATTTACACAGGAAGCTATTCCTTTAAAGTTTAGGAACCCACTGACACACAATTCATTTTTAATGCATTCTGTGTTGTTTTCCATTTTGAGTCCTCTGTCATATTTCATCAGTTAATGGCCTTAAGAAGATGTATTTACATACACATATGCACATGCATACTTGATTAGCAGCTTAATGTTTAGTTCGGAACCATTTTCATTTTTTATCTATAAACTTTTATAATCGTATTAATTAGTTTTAACATTTAGATTCCTTAGTATTTTGCTACTGCATTTATAACAGTATAGATTATTTTATTTACTTCTGTTGGATTGAGAAAATATCTACACTTTTTAATTTGAATCTTTCAAATTAAATTTGAAATCTAATGATTTCATAATCTAATGATTAGCTGTATCTAATCATCAGCTGTTGTTAGTCATGTAGCAATATCTTCTTGTTGTCTTTTCTTAAGAGAAGCTATTAAACTGACAGCAGCCAGAATTCAAAAGCCAACTTCATGTCATGGCTTCCTATTCTCTTTTGTCTAGAAGCCATTAAACTGACAGTATTAACCAGTTTCCTGGTTCATACTTAAGAGAAAGCTATGATAAACTGCAGCTTCCTTTTTTCCATTTTTCTGTTATGATACCGTGAATACGTGTATTTACTTTGCTAAAATTGCTCCGAGCATTCTATAAACCACGTTCATAGATTTTTTTAAAAAAATTCTTGTAATAGTAAAAAATTCATATAGGATATGACAGGGCAGTTAGTCTTAGTGACACATTCTTTGGTTGGATCATGGCTTCTGGTAACCTTTGCTTAAAAGTCATACTACGATTTGATTCCACAAAAAAAAAGCAAATAGCTTAGAACCAATTTCTGCTTTCCCATCTCTTCAGGTAGTGGAATTCTGGCTTTAAACACACCATATTTAACACACTAACCATAGTTGTCAAACCATGATTATCCTGAAAAAACATTATATTGCATTGCTTGCCAATCAGAAAATATGATTTGCCAAAATATATTGTGTTGTTAGCCATGTTTTGCTTTGTTGTCTAAATATTAGTTCTGATAGAGAATGCAACTTGGAAGATATTTAATTATATGTCTGCATTCTTTCCCATCATTTTAATTTAATTTCCTAGCATTATGTAACCCAGGGGTCACAGTAAAGTTGGTACGGGCAGGAAAGGTTAGAACTGTTAAGCTAAATAGCTAAATTGCAAGATACAGGGAGTAAGTACAGAGAGCAAGACTGCCTTTCCTGCAAGACATAATAGCTTCAATTTATGGTTTAAACATCCTTAAGTAGGTCAGGCAGCAGGAGTGAGGGACTGAATGTAGGGAAAAGAAGACATGGGCAGAGAGCTAACTCAGAGTATATAAAAGCTGCATGTTTGGGGATATCAATACATGACGAAAACTGAAATATGGAATGAAATCCATTTGGTCGACAAGAACTTCTAGTATATTGAATTATATTCTTTGATAACCAGTGAAGTAATTCAGGTCTAGAGATGTTAGTGGAAATTGTGTGTGTATCAGATATTTATGCCACAATCCTATATCCTTAAGTCACAGAAAGCCCAGAGGAATTGGGTGGGACATATTTCTTAGTAGACACGTCCCCCTGGATTGCATAATGAATTTGCTTTCAAAGGAATCTGCAGCACATTCTATGGAAGCTTTTATTTTGCAAAAGAAAACAAAGGCCACTATGCATGAACAATCCTTTCTGCATATTTAAAGAGGCTTGCTGTACAAGGATTAGTACATTCATGCTTGAACTGCTTCATTCTTATGTATTCTCTGTATTATAAATTGAGTCCTTATATTCTTATATGCTTAAATAGCAGATAATTATACATCGTGTTAGTAACCTAAGAGGGAAAACTGAGATCAATCAATTTTTTACACATTGTTAAATCCAGATTTATGAAAGCAAACATGATTAATGCTCTGCCTTACAGAAAAAAATTAGATGTTATTACCCTGCTATTTCTAACTCAAAATCTGTCTCATGAGATACAAGTGGTTTATAATTGGAATGATGTACAATAGAATTATAATCTCAGAATAGCAATATTCTCTAATACCAGAGATCTTTGTCTCTGAGTTTTAAAAATCTGTCATGAAAGATTGCCTCCCTTAATTAAAAAAAAGTATTTCATTCTGATGTTGAGGAGTGATAGAAACATACCAATGCAAGTAAATCTACTGAGGCAGAGATCTGAGGCAGAGATCTATTTTAATAAAAGTAATTGTTTTACTGAAATGTACATCTGTGCTACATGTGCTGTAGAACAATTAAGAAAACAGTGTGCAAATCAAATGACTTTCTGTTTTCAGGTCTGAATTAGTGCTTAGTCAGAGATGCCCAAAAGGTTGATTTTAAAGGTTCTAGGAAAGGTTGCAATTTTGAAACTAGTCCAAAAATTTGGTTAACACTTGAGTTGTAAGAAGGTCTACATCCAATGGAAGTAAAGGAAGATGCAAGATTTTTGATGTACATTCATAATCCTCTGTCCCTGGATGAGGTAGGATGAGATGAATGATGAACATGGGTGTTACAACATGGTCTCAAGGTTACAAGTTTTTTTTTCCTTCTTGCCATCACCAGGTAAACTGTTACACACACCTGGAAGCTTCCTGCCTACTTAAGCCACCTGAAAGCAGGTATGTCTGCCTTTTGGTGAAACTATGTATATATAAAAGGGCCAAAGCACTAGGCAACAGAAGTTAGTGGTCATTGGACACTGCTGGTGTTGTATGTGTGCTGTGTGGACTGGTGGTCTTTGGGAATCCAAGCACAGCTGGATGAGGCATCTGCAACTGAGGACCCAGCTGGATCAAGGATGATCTGAAAGACAGATCTGCAGAGGAGACTGCTAGTGGAAAAGATTGCAGCATTTGGAAAGGACAGACTAGACATCAGCGAGGACAGCTTGAGAAAGGTGCTGGAATTTTAAGAAGCTTTCCATCTCTTTCTGTTCTTCTCTTTAGGATAAAAGCAAGCCCCAGAAGTTTAGGTATTGTAGCTGTCTAAGGGAGTGAACATATCAAAATTGAGATAGGGATCACCTGTGTGAATCAGAAGGGGAAGGAGGAAGATAGTTTAGAAAATGTTAAAAACTCCTTATAGAAAAATTTGAACAGAAATCCTTCTGCAGCTTGTTAAGCTAAGGCCACTGTATATGTTATAAATAAGCACAAATAATTTACCAAAAAGCACTGTAATAAAAAGAAAACAACACTGAAATTTAGAGAACAGTATGTGTGTTTCTGTAAAGTCCCTGTTCCTTTTTTCTATTCTGTGACATATGTGAAGGAACAAGGATAAAATTATTAATCACATGGGATGAGGACAGGACATAACAAAAGAAGTTGAATCACATACTGTACTAAGCCAAGATTTGTTTAAAATTATTTTTGGATAAAGAATTGTTCAGCTCCAGAAAAACTGCTAAGACATAAACCATGGCTTTCAAATTCTAAGGATGGACACATTATGATGTAATACATCATGTGAACATATTAACATATTAGCATAGGTAAATAGTTTTATTCACATAATCTTTCACCTATAGTGCATAACAGTACTAACAAACATTAACTTGTAACAGATTTCGCGAAAAGAAAGTTTTGTCTCTGCAGAGCATATTACTTGAAGGGTCTAATTTTATTATCAGTATGAAGACCCAGCACTTCTCAAGTTAATTTACAGGCCTAAATTTTCGAATCTTTCTGTAATCTTGCATCAACATTTTAAAAGAAACATATATTTGGAGCATTTTAATTTGTATATGCAGAACTGAACCATTTGCGTGCTATTTGCAATTTAAATCATTTAAAAATTTTAGAGAGAGAGAGAAAGCCAGTTTGGTGTACAGGTAGTCCTTGTTTAGCAACCATAATTGGGACCAACAACTTAGTTGTTAAGCAAAGTGGTCACTAACTGAAACAGCAACTGTGCTTATGATCTTACTTCAGTTTCCCTTTGCTTTACAGGCCTGCAAAGGTTGTAAATGAGAACATTGGTCATAAAATTACTTTTTCTTCACTGTTGTAACTGGGAACAATCACTAAATGAGGCAGTCGTTAACAGTAGTTAAGGCACCAGGCTACAAACTGGGAGACCAGAAGTTCTAGTCCCACTTTAGGCACAAAACCAGCTGGACGACCTTTGGCCTGTCATTCTCAGCCCTATGAAGGAGGCAGTGGCAAATCACTTCTGAAATCTTGTCAAGAAAACTGCAGAGACTAGTTTGTGCCTCTGACTTGAAGAGGCACACACGATAGATAGACAGACAGACAGACAGACAGATAGATAGATAATCTCAATATTTCTCTCTCTCTCTCTCTCTCTCTCTCACACACACACACACACACACACACACACAGAGCAGACATCCATCAGTGGGTCAGGCTGGACAGCACCTGGCCTAGACATGATCCACGCTTACTCGCTAAAGAAACTAACAGCAGTGCATGAACGCCTAGCAGCACAGATGAACCAGCTGCTAGCAGCTGGCTCCCACCCAAACTGGCTGACACAAGGAAGGACAGTGCTGATCATGAAAGACCCCCACAAAGGAACAGCACTGTCCAACTACTGGCCAATAACCTGCCTCCCCATGGAAAGTCCTATCAGGCATCCTAGCCACCAGGCTACAGGACCATATGGGCCAGTACATGAGCACAGCTCAGAAGGGCATTGGGAACAACACCAGAGGCTCAAAACACCAGTTGCTCATAGAAAGAGCAGTTGCCCCAGACTCAAGGTCTAGAAAGATCAATCTGAGCACAGCCTGGATTGACTACAGGAAAGCTTATGACTCAATGCCACACACATGGAACTTGTGGGACTTCCAGATCTAGATGGATAGGCAGGTACTGGCCAATCAACCAGACATCATGGTAGTAGTTAAGGAGCAGAAGACAGTGGTGGCGATAGATGTAGCAGTGCCAAGTGACAGCAACATCAGGAAGTAGTAGTATGAGAAGCTGGAGAAGTACCAGGGCCTGAAGGAGGAACTAGAGAAGATGTGGAAAGTCAAGGCCAAAGTGGTCCCAGTGGTGGTAGGAGCACTTGGGGCTGTGACTCCTAAGCTGGGAGAATGGCTCCAACAGACCCCAGGAACAACATCAGAGCTCTCTGTCCAGAAGAGTGCAGTGCTAGGAACAGCTAAGATAATGCACAGAAGTAAAGGACCTGCAATTGAGGAAGATGCATACCACCCATAGGGGTAAAAGTGATTTTTTACACACACACATGCACACACAGCAAACTGAGCCTCGGAAATGTCAGATTGGTGGCCTCCAGGGAGAGAGAAGAGCAGGCAGTGGGAGAAGGAAAATGATGGATTGTCATCTCAGCCTAAGTCCTGCAGCTGCCTGGACATGGAGCACATTAATGGCACAGCTGTGTAGCTTCCCTATAGTCCATTAGAAAGGAGAAAAGACTGTCACCGATCTTGTGGCCTGCATGGCTTGAAATACCTGCCTGCAGACATTATATCCACTTTGGCAGAGAAACTGGAAAGTGGAGGAAAGAGTTTTACAACTTTACAAACAAACAATAGTGATCCCAACACCAATTCTTACTGAATCTCAGAAAATTGTCCATTTATTCCTACTCTCTGTTTCCTAATTTTAATTTTTTTAATTTCCTAGTTTCAGCTCCATGAGAACGCTTGTCCTCTTAATTCAGGAAGTTTTTGTGAGCAGCTTTGTCAAAGATTTTTTGAGTGTCCAAACAAACTCTTTTGGAATCATTCTTGTACACATTACTTGTTGAAACCCTCAAAAATGTCTATCAAGTAAAAAACAATGTACCGTTGAAAGAACATGTTGATTCTTTTTCAAGAAAGATCATTCTTCAGCATGTAATTATTTTCTCATTAATAATACTTTTTATCATTTTACTCATAACAGATGTTACACCATCTGGCCTATAATTTCCTGGATCTCCCTTGATTCCCTCCCTCCTATTATTATTATTTTTAATGATTATTTTCCAGTCCTCAGAGGCGCATCTCAGCCTTAAAAAGAAGTTATGTATTTTTGTCAGAAGATCAGTATTTTCATATTATAGTTCTTGGACCCAAGAATTTATTTTTATTATGTTCAGTGGGTCTATAACTTTATCTTGTTACTTCTATCTTAGTTTAACTGATTCCTCTCTTGAAAAAGCCAGCTCAATACATGGATATCTGCCCTATGGACACAAAAAAATTAATTCAGATTCTTGGCAGTTTCCCTATTTTCTTTAGCACGCTTTTAAAAATCCTGTCAATTGGCCCGAGACTCCCATGGTCAGTTTTCTATTTTGAATATATTGCATTTCTTTTTGTCAAAACCAGTTTCTTTTGCTGTCCTCATTTGGGCAGAGTCCTGTTTTTTGAACTTATTAAAGTTTCTGTCCTCTAATGTCCTCTTTTATTTCTGGTGTCCTCTTCAATTTCATCTAATCTTCTCTATTCTAAGGTATATATTCTAGCTGAGCATCTATTATTCCAGTTTTGAATGACCTCCAATCATTCTAAAGAGACTTGATTCTCTTGTGTCTTTCTTTCAAGTTTTTATGAAGTTTGCTCATTTGTTCCTGTCAAATGTTCCTGTACTGAATACTTTGGGAAAATGCAACTGGCATGTTGAATATAACATAGTAAGGTTGCTGTTTCCAATTGGCTCAAAAATTGTTTAGATTGTGAACAAGATTCTGGGCACTACTTAGAATTAAATCCTAAGGTTTATCTCTTCTAGAAAGCTCCCTGACTTTTATTGCATCTAGAAACATGGTTGTGACCAGAACATGCATTTTCCCAATTTTTCCATTTCAGCTCTAATTTCTTTTTCTATTACTGATATTCTTGATCTTAAAGGGATTGAGCATAGGATATCCCTAGTGCTAAATTAACTTTTCGGTCTTATAAAGACACCCACAATGATTCTTTGGAACTGTTTGCTCCATTTGTGAATTCTATGCATTTAACATACAATGAAGCATTGCCTCTACCACATCTTTTCCTGTCTTTCCCACACAGCTTATGCAATACATTGTACCTGGGACTGGCCTGGCCAGGAAGCTTCAGCTGCTCCAGAATGCAGGGGCATAGATCCACCTCAGTATACCCATGCAACACCACTGCTTCGCAAGCTGAAGTGGTTGGCAGTGGGGTTCTGAGTGCAATTCAAGGTTCTGGTTAGCATCTTTAAAGTTCTTCATTGTACAGGGCCTTATTAGTTGCAGGACTGCTTGTCTCTAATTATCTCTGTGCCTGTGTGCCTGTGGTTTTTTTTTTTTTTTTTGAGTGACTGCAGGTAGTCCTTGACTTATGACAATAGTGACCAGAAAATTTGTCATTAAGCAGTGTGGTCCTTAAGTGAGGCATCATGCTACCACACCCGATTTTATGACATTTTTTGTGGTGGTCATTAAGTGAATCATGTAGTTTTAAGTGAATTATGTAGCTCCCCATTGATTTTGCTTGTTGGAAGCCAGCTGGGAAGGTTGCAAATGGGAATCATGTGACCCTGGCACACTGCAACCATCATAAATACATACCAATTACCAAGTGCCCAAATTTTGATCATGTGACCATGGGGATGCTGTGACGGTTGTAAGTGCAAGGACTGGTCATAAGTCACAATTTTCAGTGCCACTGTAACTTTGAACAGTTGCTAAATGAATGGTTGTAAGTTGACAACTACCTGTATACTGTTACCAGACATACTAAGGACTAAGGCACAAACTATGGATCACTTCTTAATAGATATTCACTAAAGAATCTTTTAAACAGTAGTTGAAAGTATACTTCAGTAAATTAAACCCAATTATTATACATAAAACAATCTACTTCAATTAAATTAGTTTTTAATATAAATCCATAAAAAAGAGAATTAAATATTGGAGTAATTTATTTAAAGAATAATTAAAATGCAACTGAATGTTAGTGACTTTAATTGGGGAACATTAATAATTCAGTTCAGAGAGCCAGTTAAGTTGTTGAACTAGGAAAGGGGAGATCCAGGTTTAAGTCTACCACCAGCCATGGAAGTTCACTGGGTGATTTTGGACCATTCACTCTCAAGCCAGCCTATGTTACATAGTTGATGTTGTGGGGAAAAATAGGAGGAGAGAACACTGTTTATGCTACCACAGGCTCTTAAATAACAGGCAGCATATAAAACAAATAAGCAAATAATTCAGTTCAAAACTACATAAAAAAGTAATCTCTGTTGCAATATTGTTTTACTATATATAAATTTATGATCAACCTAAATCAATCTATTGCAGGTTGAAGGCCTCTTTGTTGAAGGTTATGGACCATGATCTCCATGATAGTCCAGTGTGGGTTGGTAAATAGATGTTTCTAGACCTTCAAAAAAGTGACTGGCCTGAAGTCACCCAGCCAGTTTGTCCTTAAGGGAGGGCACCTTAATCACTACACAACACTGGCTCTCTAACATACATGTACATATTCACACAGCAGCTGATCTGAGAGACTTACATACATATATGCTCACAAATACAGTGGATTATTTTTCTTAAGATACATGGATAAGTAGTGCGACTCTGATATTAATCTGACTCATAGCTCTAATATGGATATGTCATAGAATGTCCACTATCAAGTTGACTCTAATTATCTAGGTATTTAGGTATTTTTACTGGTCAAGCATTCTATATTTACACACTTTTTATATGTGCTTGGAAATGTACAGAAGATTCAACATTAAATTCCCAAGCATGTGTATATTGTAATCTTTATGCTTGTGCTAAAATCAGTTTGTTATAAATTCTCTGTACTGCCGAAAATATGTACGTCTGGCATTTGGAATGAAGACATTATAGGTATTAATGTAATATTACGGATAATATGACAACCAGTTTTGGTGCAGTGGTTAAGGAACCAGGCTAGAAACCAGAAGACTGAGTTTTATTCCTGTCTTAGGCACAAAGGCAGCTGGGTCACTATCTCTCAGCCCTAGGAAGCAGGCAATGACCAACCGCTTCCAAAAATCTTGCCAAGAAAACTGCAGGGACTTGCCCAGGCAGTTGTCAGGAGTCAACACTGACTTGAGGGGAGGGGGAAAAAAGGGTCATGTGATAGGCCTAATAACCTGTACTTGGAGAGATGATAGGACTCTTCATTTAAGACAGGCAAAGTGATAGGGGTTTTATATAGTAGCTGTTCAATTCCATTCAGGGTTATAAATAAGAACACCACATTATTACTTAAGGCTTGATGGGGGCTTGTAAATAATTGTCAAGTTCCCTGATATCAAAGAGATGTGTTTCACTTTCAGTTTATTTCACCCAAAGAAGCTACTTCCAGGTCAGAAAAGCAATGCACAAGGGAGTGCGGTGTTCTTAATGTGAAGGATGGTCACAGAAACAGCTCTTCTGACAGTACTCAAACAGGGTCATTGGTTTCTTTACCATATGTCATGTAAAAGTAAGAATGAGATTTTTACAAGATAATCACAGAGACGTTATGAGTCAGAAATAATACTGTTGACTATGGTCATCCTCCTATTTTTTTTTTCCTAAACTAATTTCATATTTATTTTGGCTTAAGGACAGGAAGGCCTGGTGCGATATGGTTCATGGGGTCACAAAGAGTCGGACACGGATTAACGACTGAACAACAACAACCATATATATTTACAGATCAGGTGAGAATTTTAGGTGCCAAAATATATCCAAAAAATTGTATTCGCCTTATCCACAGATGGACTTATCCATGAGTATATTCTGTAGGTTTTTCTCCCTGTGTTTTTAAAGTACCTGCATATCCCGTATATACTTGTGGATAAGCCCATCCGCAGATAAACTGACCCTCACATTTTTAACAAAAATACCATGAAAAATGCATCACCCACAGATAAGCCAATTATGAACATTAAGGCATACAAAAATTGCATTTGATTTAAATGTTGGCAGTCCTTCTTGCCCTAATAATGGCAAATAACCAGCAATCTCAAATGTGCACATTCAGCAACACTCTAGGCACATTCAAGCATTAGAAGTATCAGTGACATGAAGTTTAGCTACAAAGGAAGTTGGCTTATAGCAAGTCAGACAATTGGTTGATCTATTTTAGTTCAATCTCAATTCTAATTGTTCTCTGGGATTTAAGACAAGGTTTTTCCAGATCATTGATGGAGATGTCAGGAAATAAATTTGGAATATTTTGTCTTAAAAACATGGCATAATAGTGAACCAACAGCAGTTCCCACATCTGACTTGTGGGACTAAAAGGCTTGTCATGCTTGTGTGCTTTTTCTCCTCCTCTTCTAAACAAAACTGTTGTGTGGCTTTAAAAGATGTACTATGTCTAGTAACACCATCAATCTTCCCCAATGATCATTATTGAAGGGACTGATTGGAATTCTATTTCAACACATCTGGAGAGTGTCAAGCTTGTGAAGACTAATGTACACCATGCAGTCTCATACTAGGACGGTGATGATCATGGTTCAAATTACCACATGGATTTGAAGTTATCTGGTTAATCCTGGGACAGTCAATCATTAGGTTCTACTTTCAAGATAGGGTGGTAAAGTGATAACATTATACTGGAGAACACTAAGGATAAAAATGGTTTGAATAAAATGCTATGGATGAATAATAAACTTATAAACACTTGTATAAGGTATGTATATAAATATTAATTTAATATAAATAAATGAAATAAGTGAAATGCTAAATATCCTCTACCTCAGAAAAAGAGGAGGATCATTTGTGCTTGGATAGGATTTCAATAACCTAATTTCTGTTTCATTTCATTTTTTCTTCTTAATATATTAAAAAGAAAGAAAAAGAGAAAAAATTAAAATAACAAAAAAGAAACAACAAACAAGAAAACATATTATATTGCATACCACCCCTTCAAAAACCCATTTGGCCTAAGTTTTAAATAAATCATTACAATTTGTCCATGCAAATTATAATTAAGTAGATTTTTCAATATAGAGATAGAGCCAGCTCATGAAAAGAAAATAAATATTATTTGCAATCTAAGATTGTATCTTATTTTATCTTTATTTTTTAATGCTGTATTGATTTTATTGTATTTTCTTTGATTGTTGTGAGCTGCCTAGAGTTGTTGAGAATTGGGCAGAATACAAGTCTAATAAATTATTGTTGGCTTCAGTCAGCCAGATATTTAGACTGGATTTGGCATTTTTATCCACCTATTGAGTCCTTCCCAAGGACCTGGGATAGGCAGATGTTATTATTATTATGGTTGGTTGCATAGTCAGCCAGATGTTTAGACTGGATTTGGCATTTTTATTCACCCAAGTCCTTCCCAAGGACCTGGAATAGGCAGATGTGGTTGTTTGATGGTGTTAAATGTATCATCGCAGGATGTAAGCTGTTCCAAGTAAAGCTGCATTTTGCAACTGACTGATGGTGATTTTGTCAACACTGATGGTGTTCAAGTGGTGCTCCAGATGATGACGATGGTGATGATGATGATGATCATTAATCTGGGATAGCTCTATCTTTCCAATATCTTGCCAACACTGAATAAGGATTCCCTTTGCTACCTTTCCTGACATATTTTAGAAAACCATAGTTTTTCTTACAGTGAGAAGTTCCAAGTTGGGGGTACATGTTTCAAAAATACATTAACATCTTACGCAATTCTTTGTAACATTGTATGGATATTATGGATATGAAATGAAAATGGAACATTAATAGAACAGGCTCATATCATATGAGTAAATGTCCCATCATCCATTTCACACTCCACTTATTCACATTAATAACTTCATTTTTTTCTTTCATCCATAAATAAAAATACCTTAGTAGACTTCAGGACCTACTTTTTATCCTGTTTATTTTTCTTTAATGGGGAAAAAAAAAGGACCACACTTTTCAACTTGCTATGACAATGAATGAAAGGCTTGCTGAGTTCACAGTTTAAAGACTTCAAAAACACATTTAAGATATGATTGAACAGAACAACATTGGTTTGAGTAATGATTGGCCTTAATTATATATTGTATCTTAAGTAATTCAGGATTCAATTAAAGGGCTGACAGAATTAGTTTATAAAGTATGTTTTATTATCGGTATTTTAGAGCAAAACATCTCTTGATACTGCCTGAAAAACTGCAAACAGTCATTACATTATAGGACCAAAATATACTTAAACAGAACTGGTTAATACTGCTAAATGTTCACTTTTCCTTGTGCAGCGAGAAGTTCCATAGATATGCTATAGAGGAGAATTTGTTGAACATGAGAGAGAGAGAAGAAAATAATCAATCCAATTTTTTTTATCCTGCCTTTATTATTATTATTATTTTTTATAAGTAACTCAAGGCAGTGAACATACCTAATACTCCTTCTTCCTCTTATTTTCCCCACAACAACCACCCTGTGAGGTGAGTTGGGCTGAGAGAGAGTGACTGCCCAAAGTCACCCAGCTGGCTTTCATACCTCAGGCAGGACCAGAATTCACAGTCTCCTGCTTTCTAACCTGGTGCCTTAACCACTAGACCAAATTGGCTTTCTTTTATTTGGAAATGATTATTTTAATTTATAAACAGGGAAGAGATATAGAATGCAGAAATATAGGCACTTCTATAGTAGACAGCAACTCTGTTAATGCCCTATTAGATTTTAGGGAATCTAAAATTAGGCAACTTGTGAATCACCTGCTATACAAGTGTGGACCAATTTCTGTGAATTCAAGTAGAAATTCTGAGCTCTTTCCCATGTTAATTGTTTACTTCCACCTGGACACGTTTTTGGTGCCTTCCTTAGAAATTGACAACTTTGTTAATTTTGGTTTTGTTCTCTCTCTCTCTCTCTCCATTTCACCAGTTGAAATGTTGTACAGAGGTACCTCGGGATATGAACTTAATCCATTCCGTGACTCTGGGCGTATCCTGAGTTGGTCGTAACCCGAAGGAAATTTCCCCATAGGGTTCAATGTAAATCCGGTTAATCCGTTCCGCCCTCCGAATTTGGTCGCACCCCGAAGCAAACTTTCCCATAAGGTTCAATGTAATTACTGTTAATCCATTCTGGCATCTGCGGACCATGCGTCAGGGGCGGGAAAACGGCCGGGCGCGGTGCGAAAACGGCTGGGCACGGCGCAAAAACGGCCAGGCGTGGCATGAAAACGGCCAGGCGCGGCGCGAAAACGGCCAGGCACCGCACGGCGTGGCGGAAAAATGGCCACAGACCACGTGTCAGGGGTGGAAAAATGGCCGCGGACCACGTGTCAGGGCGGAAAAATGACCGTACCCCGAGGCAGAGTTCGCAAATCGAGGTAAATTTTTGCGGCCGGACCTGGTCGTAACCCGAAAAGTTCGTTAGTAGAGGCGTTCGTATCCCGAGGTACCACTGCATAATATAAGCAATTAGATAAGTCACTTTCCCAAATACAATGAATTTGTTCTTATTAGTTTTACCAATACATGCATTTTTATGTACAAATGTATTGTTTTATTGTTTTTGCACTTCTTTCTTTACTTAGAGAAAATCATCACAAAAATGTTGAGAAATGCGAGGGGATAACAAAGACTTGCATAAAATATTTGTCCATGTAATAAACGTAAGATATTATTTCAATATTCTTATTTCTATATTATCATATTACAAGATCATATCACTTAGGCAGAAGTTCTTGTTGCTTAATCTTAGCAATAGTTGATCTGGCAATGAAACTAACTAGGTAGTTGGTTAATCTAGCCATGATACTAGCTTGTAGGGTTCAAGTGATAAACACTTTGTGTGATAGCAGCCCTGGTCAAATAATAAAATTACTTATTAAAACAGTCAATGGACTGTTTATGCCTGCTGTTAGGAATTGTTCTCATTCTGGCTCTAAGGGAATCACAAAGACAGACATGATCACCGATATTTCCTTAATGGAATTGTCTTTTTAATGCTCTTTAAAGCTAAACATTTGAGCATTTTTTCCTCCCTGCTTTTATATGCTGGCAAACTTCTGTTACTTTGAGAATACCAGGAAAATTGGGGAGGGGAGGAAAATTGGTTCAATTTATCCTTTAATACAAGCTTATCTAATTTGAATTCTCAAAACAAAATGTAGTTTATTTATTATTTATTTGATAAAATATTTATAATCTACTTTATATTAGCAAGAGATAGGGGGGAATACGATCAGTAAATACCCCCCCAAACCAAAACATAATGAAATCCTGAATGCATCATAACAACAGAACATCAAAACTCAGTAACTCTGGATTAATGAAACCATGATCCCTGCTCTACAGGTGCCAACATAAAGCTCCTAAGAAGAGATTAGTTCTTAGCAACTAGAATTGAATGATGTGTTGCCTTCATTACTAGAAATAACGATAACCCTCAGTATGCTGTGTGATATCTAATTCAATTATTTAACTATACAACCTGTGAAGACTATGGTTTCTTCTACCATATCTATACCAAAGCTCCTATTTGGTATCATGAGATAACCCAGGTGTGATTTCCCCAATTATTCTAGCTTTTGAAAGATGAAGTGTTCCAAACATTATAGCACTTAGATCTCTACTGACAGGTCCTGTGGAAGGTAACTGCTGTTGCCTTTGAAAACCATGTTCCAGTGAGCAACCTACAGCTCTCAGCATAATTTGAAAAGACTGTCTGGAAACAAGCAATTTCAGCCTCTGTTAGAAACAATCCAACCCACTCTGTTGCACGAGGAGTGAAGATGGATGGAGAAATAAATACAGAAAAGAGCAGCAGAAGGAGGGAATGGGGGCAGATACCAGAAAGAGAAGGTTACCACCTGCCACATTATTCACATATAAGTCACAACAGACTATTCCCAAGGAGATGTATTCCTTGACAGAAATAAGTATGATCCAAATCCCATTTTTTATAATTTGTCTTCTATTTGCTGTTTCCTGGAAGAATAATATTTAATCTGTCAGAATAAGAAATATCAGATCCTGAGGTTTAAAATTAATATTTAATCACTAAAGACATATGACCACACCCTCATTTCTATTTTTATAAGCTCTGTTTCCATATGTAGAGTGACATTAGAGACATATTTTTCTATTTGAAATAATGTTTTAGAAAGCTGGTTTGTACCACTTTATCATAGCTGATGCTTGAGTTTCACTGAGTTTCATACAGGAGCTGTGCCAGTGACTTAGTTTCCTTGCTAGAAATAAAAGTTACCCATTTCTGTCTAAGATGGGACAATTATCTGGCAATATTTGGGTTGAAAGAACTAAAGTAGTTAACTGCCTTCCATCTCAGTAAAAAAACAGTGTATATAATAAGATTACTTGGATTTTTAAATCCCTATTTCTGTTGCAGGCATGCCATCTTTGCGCAACCATCTATTGAAATATTAATGCTTTCAAATATAGTTCTCATGTAGAGTCTAAAGTGGTACCATATATACGTGGCCTAGAGTAAGTGTGTTTAATTTATTGATTTATTTGTGCAATTTATCTGTGCAATTTACAAATATTAAAATCAAGTAATAAATAATATAGTTACATTAAATAATTATAACTAAACAACAGATATATAGGAACCAGTGGCTCCATATTTAATATCTGAAAGAATTCTATGATTTCCTTCTATGACTGGGGACCTAGGTTTATCCCAGTTCCAGTTGAATGGGAAATTCTATTCACATTAAGCAAATGCATACATTTTTCCCCCTAAAGATGGGAAAGTTGGAGACCGAGGAATCAGAATTAGCGTTAAAGCCTCTTGTTCTTGAAATAATTTGAAATAACTTTAAATACATGTTCAGATTTAAAAACTAAACAGGACATTTAGTACATTCATAAAATGAGTGTCCTAATGAGCTGCTAATATTTTTTAAAAGCAGTTTCTTATTTTATAGAGCCCTTTCAATGATGTTTTGCTGACATTTCTTACATATAATATACAATTAAATTTAGCCATTTAAAAATCTAAGACAGCGTTGTCCAAATTTGGCCACTTTAAGATGAGTTGACTTCAAGTCCCAGAATTCCCCAGCCAGCATGGCTGGCTGGGGAATTCTGGGAGTTGAAGTCCACTCATCTTAAAGTGGCCAAGTTTGGACAACACTGATCTAAGGCAACGAAATATAAAAATTTAACAGTTGCTGCACACACTGCTTATGCAGGAGGGAACTTGTGTGATATAGGGTGCACCAAATTGAGCATTATGTCTTCTCAGGCAACCATATTGCTAGATATCATACCAAATTTCCCAAGAGCTCTGAGAATGCTGTAATGCCCTGCAAATTGTTTGACAGTGTAAGTCAGAAGCCACTGTAACAACAGCCCACAGGCTTCTTTACTGCCAGTCCATGCTAAGACAAATGTATTTTATTTACTCAATACCTAGGCCATACTGACTCTTTTTCTCTCAATTATCTTTTATATGATCAGAGTGATGCACTCTCCTATAAAGTTGCCAAGTTCTATTTAATAGCCAGCAAGATTCAGCAGAACCTCACCAGGAAGAATTTGATATGATTAAACTTGCCCATGTTAATAAACATAAATGTTAACCTCTTGTTTATCTGTTTCTAGTTATAATTTATGATGGTCTCTTCACTGAGACCTTAATCCTAATAATAGTGATAATATTCAAAATGTTTTCCTTGATATAAGAAAGTTTCACCTGGGCTAGTCATGTTCAATTTATCTTTATTTCATTTTGTTTTATTTATCTTATTTTATCTTTTAATCTTATTTTATTTTGATGTTTTATAGAAATATTTTATTTTCCTTACTTACTGTGTGATGTCTGTGAATTTAAAAACAAAACAAGACTATAAAGAGAAATTCAGTTTCTCATGAATTTCTCCTCAGTTTACATTTAGTTTAGGATAAAATATAATCTTCCGCAGGGATTTATAGAAACTCTGGAGAGTAGAATTTACTGTTGCCAAGAAAATGGCATGACTGAGTTCATGTACTCACCTGGAGTCAAGCTCGACTCAAGGTGCTTATTACTTTTTAATACAGAACAAGAGCTCCTTTATCACATAAACAGCAATGGCAGAATGAGGACATTCTCCACAGAAAATTTGCTGAGTGGGAAGACAGAGATATCCTGTGTTAGTCTGATTAGAAATAGAGAAGGTTCAGGACTACTGTGCAAAACATTAGTGCCAGGTCTGTGCTTGAGTTAACCACTAAATTCACAGCCAGCTATTCCAACACATACCTTGTTTTCATGCCATGGCTGATTACAATTACATAAAAATGCAATAAAAGCAAACAGCATCTACCAATTCTACTATGAAATGGATTTATAGTAGATGCAGAATTAAATAAAAATGACCTAATACAATTTGTATGAATCATAAATTTAAACACTTCAGGAAAGTTGATAATTGATTGGAAATTACCTTCCTTGCTTATCAAAAAAGTTGAAATATTGACAGGATGTGACATACAACTATCCAGAGATGCAAGGAATATGGTACAGTATAATAATTATCTAAGCTATTTCCCAAGCTCAAACTTTACCCATCCCTTAGTGTTATAAATACCATGAAATAGAGACAGCCTAAAGAATGTCTCCATCCTTAACTCTCATCATTATATTACAGTGTTTACAATTTTGTGAATTTTAGACTAGTATTTTTAAATAATAGGCTAATTCCTGAATGACACTTTCAGCAAGGATACTCTATCCAGTCCTTTCTGAGTTGTCCAAAAATGCAAAGTAAAAATCCCTGATGTCATTTTAAGACCAATTTTTTCACTGTTTACAAAGGAACTTTGCACTGATTTAAAAAGATACACTCAAGACCATTATTTCAAATGCCACACAAATAACAGTAATGTTATCAATATATTTCAGTTTCAGAGAGAAATAAGCTACAAATTTAGGTACTAGCTGTGAAAAATCCATCACCGCCACCCAAGTCCTGTTATGCTGTCTCATTGTGGTAGTGAAGGTGTTCCTAAGAGGGATGAGCAAAGAATGCTGGGAGTATATGCCAAGAGTACAGAATCACAGCAGATATGATCCCAGCTAAAGCAGGCAGGCACCTATACTAGAGAACAGAGATACAGGAAAATACTGGAGGCAGATGATCGCTCTAGTGACAATGCCAAAGGCTTCATTTCATACTGCATGGGAGAAAGCAATGGTGAATCGCTCCTGTATTTTACCAAAAAACCCACATGGATAGAAAAATATAAAACAATTGATGTTATAGTATTGGATGATGGGCCCCTAAGGTTGGATGGCACTCAACGTGGTACTGAGGAAGAGCTGAGGATTTTTCAGATTACTAATGGTGTTTATGACATGGCTAGATTAAAGCCTTCAGGACTGGTTGCTGATGCTGATGTTGCTATATAGGAAAAGAAAATCTGAAGCTGCAAAGAGAGAATTACAGTGGGAAGAAACACGAACATGGGAAGCTCAACACAGTGAAAGATGGATCAACTACAAATTGACATCGTATGGATGAGTGAACTGAAACGGACTAGAACTGGACACACTGTTTACTACTCAGGACACTAAAAATGAAGAAGGAATGGTACTGCTTTCAGAGGAAGGATAGAACAAGGGCAGTACTTAGGTACAACGCAATCAATGGCCAAATAATATTAGCTAGACTTTGTGAACAAACGTTTAACATGAAAATTACCCAAAGTTATGCTCCAAACACTGATGCCGAAAAGGAGATGAGTTTTATGGTCAACTTAAATCTGAAATTGACAGGATGTGCAGGTAAGATGTATTGCTTGTGACTGGAGACTGGAATGTCAAAGCTGGAGATATTAAAGAGGAAAACAAAATTGGACTGTACGACCTAGGAAACCAAAAGGAAGCCAGAAAATGATTTATTATTTTCTGCAAATCAATAATTTCTTCCTTGCTAACACAATTCTTCAACAACCAAAACAATGCCTGCATGCATTGACATCACGGAAGTACAGAGACGAAGTACACAGAAATCTAATTGACTAACTCTAACTATATAATTCGTATGAGGAGGTGTAAACCTCAGTTATAATAGCAAAGACATAGCTGGGGCTGACTGTACCACTACTCATGCAAGTTCCAAGTCAAGCTAAAGCAAAGTTAACCAGTTTCCATGATATCATCTCTAGTCTATATTCACCATTTTTAAGGAGAACATCAGGAATCACTTTGAAGTCCTGAACCTTATTGATAGTGAAACAGAGCAACTGTGAAATGAAATCAGATAAGTTGTTAAGGATGAATGTAAAAAGAGACTGCCAAAAACAAAAAAAAAAGAGAAGCATATTGGATGTCAGGACAAACCGTGGAAATTGCCAAGAAGAAAAGAGAACCCAAAGCCAAGAAAGATAAAAATCTCAGAGAGAAACTTAAGGAAGAGGTTCAGACAGCTGTTAGAAGAGACCACAAGCAGTATTACGACATCTGTAAAGACATTAAAGATGGAGACAGACATGGAAAAACAAGGGAAGTTTTTCAAAAGTTCTCTGAACTCCGAAGAAGGTCCCACCTTCAAACTGGTATGCTAAAGGACGCCAATGGACAGGCAGTGACTGGTTCAAAGGAGATCAAAGGAGATAGAAGGAGGGTGCCTGCCTCTAAAGAGACACTAGATTTGCGTTCACTTCCTCTGTTAATGAACATTGGAAATTACTTATTTGTGATTTAGTTAGAAATTAAAAACCTTCTGGAAGGCAAGTTGCTGCCCACTGGGAGAATTTCCTTCTATCCTGGAGGAAAGAAGACTTAAGTTTAAAGATTAAAAATAAAACTTTTAACTTTTGGAAAACAGCGAAAGGGATTTAAGAATGTTGACTGGGGACAGTTAAGGGGCCAGATGGATTTGAAAGAATAGTTGTTTTTTTATGGACTGCTTTAAATTTTTATAAAAATACAGCAGATGATTTTGGAATTAACTGTAAGAAAACTTAATGTGGGAAAGTCTTGGCTCTGAAAATAAACAAAAGATAAGACTGGGGTTTGAAGGAGGGAACCAGAGAGCAATTAAAGGAAAAGATATATCCTAACATAATGGAGGAACATTGTCTTACTATAAAATATTTTAAATCTGTTTGGGAACAATGCGTCCAGGACTTATTTTTAAAATTGGATCTAACAGAAGTTATAGAAGAAGAAAAGATAATACAAAAGCTGAGGATGATTTGAAAAAGGATTTTAAAGTGGACTTTAAAGAATTGCCAGACTATTAAAAGAGATGGAAGATATGGAAAAAGATGTCATGGATCTGAAAACGGACTTAAAAGTGTTTGATTACAAGAGTGACATTGAGAAAGAGGTTGTAATGGATATACAAATTATGCTGACTGATGTTTTAACAATTAAAGGGGATATCTAGATTACAAATGAAAAGAGTGACTTGGAGAGTTATCTTATTTTGGATCCACAGAAGGGAAGCACTAAATCTCGGCAATTGCTTCTAAAAACAGACAGGGAGAGAATGATAAGAAATCACCATGTGGGACTTTATTTGAAGAAGCAACTGAAGATCAAGCCTCTTAAAAATCAGAAAAAGGAGTTCAAAGTGGACTTATTTGACCAGGGTTAAATTGTATAAGTTTTGATTGTGGGTTGTTATTATTGGAATATTTTCTTTGACCAGGATTGCAAGATGACGTAAAGATTTTTTCATATGGGGATAAATTTTCTATCTCCTACTTGTTAGAGAAAGTTAGGGGTTAGAATGTAAAAGGGACTTACTGAATCTAGTTTAAAATATATATGTTACTGTTAATGATATTCTTTATGGGGATAAATCTTTTATAGATCAGTGTAAAAAATCCAGATCACTTATCCAATGTTTTACAGGACCAAAATGCTTACAAATGAATCATTTTAATTAGAAATAACAACATCAAAAAACACTTTGAAATCAATCAATCTCTGTTTTAAATGCATCAAAATTTTAAACTTTTGCTTTACTGAAGATAAATTGAGCCAAGCTGACACTGTATTTTTCTTCATAGACATACCCACACTACTTACAGGATATTTGAAAAGCAGGACTCTCTCATATGATGTTTTATTCATAAAAAGCTGCACCAATGTCTACAACTTAATACTTTCTGTAAAAGATGTGCAAAATATTTCACACCTGAAACAGCTGTTTCAAGCTTGAAACAGGTTGTTCCAATCTCACTGGAGATATTCTGACATTGTTTCAATTTTAATGGAAGGGTTCCAAGCTTAAAATGGCCCTGCTAGTATTCAGTGAAACCAGAACAACTTGTTCTGAACTTGAAATATTTTACACACCTCTTCTATCCCTATGTATTTTGTAGTGTTAACTGTTAACAATGAAGCAGACCCCTGAGGGAAGGAAAACTTGCCAAGATTTTAGTAGAATCAAACAATTACATTCAAATTGAACCCAATGGGCAAATGAATTTTGAAATTCTTTATCCCAACTTATAACTGAGGCTAACAGATTTGTCCAAATACAAGATTGGATATGGGGCAAATTAAATCCATCTTTTCCTAAAAGTGTTCACAATTTGTTTACTGAAAATTTCAGTAGAATCTCATGTTACAAAAAATAATAAATAATTTATATAAAGTAAATGATCTTCAAAGACAAATTTGACTTCTGGTGAATTTATACCAGAAGTTTTCTTGGCAAGAATATGAAAGTGGTTTGCCACTGATTTCTCCTGGGATATTTTATTAGTATCTATTCTACAGCCTGGGAATTTCCTGGATATCTCCCCTTGAGCTACTAATCATATCTAATCCTACTTAGTTTTCTTGGAAACCATTAAACTACTTTTTATATATGTGCTTAAAAAAACAAGGGAGTAAAAATAGGGAGACCTCCTAACATACATATTAATTTTGGAGATTCATTAATTTTAATCACATGGATCATAGTCCCAAATATTCAAAGGAACTCAGAATAACTGTTCAGTTGTGATAGAATGGAATTATGAAGGCCACACTCAGGGAGAGAAACATCCTCTTTCGTCTCTTGAAGGGAGAGGAAGAGATAAGAGGATGAGGCTGAAACTAAGTTTGAGTCTGGGAAGACTGATGTCAGGCCTAGCCCAAGGAGCTCCAGGAGACCATGTAGATTCAGTTCAGCAATGTTTATTAGCTACGACCTCTAGCAAGAATCTTCCCAGATTGAAACTTAGTTCCCATAGTCAGCCAGTGAAAACAGAGTGAATTCCTCAGGGAGGTGCCAGCCTCATCCTCTTATCTCTTCCTCTCCCTTCAGGAGACAAAAGAGGATGTTTCTCTCTCTGAGTGTGGCCTTCATAATTCCATTCCATCACATTAATCCAGCTTTATTTGTTCCCAAATATATTAATTGAGAAAATGTCCTGGGAATTGCTATTTCAAGATAAACAAGCTAATTTGGGCATCCCCCAAACCCTCCAAGCCCCCCCAAGTTAGTTTTTTTAATAAAAATCCAATGGCAATCAAGTCTGTTTCTACCAAGTGCAAGAAGTGAAGCAGAAACAGCCAAAGGCAGGTGGAAGTGTGATCCTTAAAGTGCCTTGGCTCATATTCTTTGAGGGAATAGCAGTTGACAAAGGCAGGAGCTGTGCACAACCCACTGAGGAGTTCCATTCTTTGGGGTTATATATAAAGGATAGATATAAGAGTTCTTTTGGCAGTGCTTAGTTCTGTCCTATGGTTCCTGGTAGCCCATTAAGTTCCATCACTAGTGATAGGACTTGGGAGCAATGTGGCTTTCTGGTTTTGGGAGATAAAACTTTGGGCCATGAAAACTGTTTCATACCTCACAAATACTTTTTCAGGCTCAGCAGGCCATCTTTTACCTAGGGTTCATCTGCACACTTCGCTTGCCTCACAGTGCAGAGGAGGATATGAACATATGTCAACTTTAACCTGTCCCCGGAGTACTATGATGGCAGCCTCCTCTTTTCTTGCTATGTTTCAAAACTGAGATTTTTAAATTTCAAAAGGCTACTGTGGATATGTCCTCCTCTGGTCCCTGGCCAGTGATTGTCAGGGCTATTTGCAAATGAACTGTGGACAGCTTCACTGCAGGGGCACTGGCTATAGATCCAAAGGTCTTCTTCTTCCCCTCCTCCCAGAACCCATTGGCAAGGAAGAACTACTTCTATGCCTGCCAATTTTCCAGTTCCATGGTGTGAATTCTCTGTGGGAAATTGACAGCAAAAACCTATTTCTCCCCCCACCATGGCAAGAACAGTGTGTGTATGTGGGGAATGTATTTATTCTCTCCCCTGCCTTTTTTGCTATAGGTGGCAGAAGAACCTGCGGGAGAAAAGTGGGAGAGAATGCCTTTGATTCCATAGCATGATCACACCATGGGATTAGAAAAGTAACAGCAGAAATTACTCAGGTCTTCTGCTGCCAGTTACTGGAACCAAAGGTGGCATTCCCTAACCTATCTCTCTCCTCTGCAGCCTCTCATGCAGACAAAACTTCTATTCAGATTCACAGCAAAGACAGAGTATAGGCTGAAAGTATGATTAGCATTTCTTCAGGTATCTTACTTTATGTTAAATCCCAGACAGGCCAATGCACTTTTCTGCTGGCTTGCTAAAAAGCTATTAGTCTTAATTTCATTTGTCAAATTTTGTGATGCTGACAAACTTTGTGATTGCAGGTAAATTTTCACAAAGCCAAAGTTACAGCTATATAAACATCAGTTTAGCCTAGATAACAGGAGGGGGTTAGGAATAAAGTCAAGATTGCCCCACCTTGATACTTTTTGGTATAAAAGAGGAGAGAGAGAATTTCTATTGGGCTTTTAAGATTCTGTTATTTTATCTTTAACAATAAAGTAAAGTTTCAGTAGTTCATGGGTTCCCTGTTTATTGAATTGGTCTGCCTGGAAGGGCTGACACATACATTTTGAATTAAACTCCATTTCATCTTCTGGCCCTATATAGTTTGCTTGTTTAGCTTCTCTAATGAATTATTTCAGGTTATGGAGAAAATGGATTAGCTATCACATTTGTACACAAACAAAAGCTAAAATCACAGATATAAAAAGTGAGCAAACTAAGTTAGAGTCATAGACATACAAGAATAAGTTGAGGATGGAACTGACACTGTTTCCAGGATATGGAGCAGTATTGACTGAAGTGTCCCCTTTAGAGTAATCACTAACTCCAAAATAAGCATTCCTAAGGAAGCTAGCTGTAAAGACTTTTTTGCTGGTTCCCAGCTGAACAGTGACAACTGATATTGTAGACTAGGAAGTTGAGAAGTTGTTTCAGTGTTAAGGATCTGAACAGGTAGGCAAATGTGATGGAGTACAAGTCCATCTGCACAGTCTGTACTGCTTTTATTTGTTTCTTTGATTTATACTCCAGAGTTTGACTCTCAGTCCTCTAGGAAGAATTCATCTGAAGGTCTCTCTCTCTCTCTCTCTCTCTTTCATAGACATACCACACACACACACAGACACACAAATACACAATGTAGGACAACCATGTTAGGTGGCAAAAAATCAAAAGGACTTTAGTAACATGTGTGCACACATACACACAAACAAGTCCAGTTTAGGGGAACACTTCCGTATTTTTATAAGTGTTTAGTCAACAGACATCATATTAAAAAGGATTATAATCTATCTTTAGTTACATATTCAAATTATGATTACACAGAACACCAAATTCAGGGGCTAAATTGTTTTTAAGGTTAAGCATATTTAAAAAAAAAACTTTATTTTTTTCTCAATATATAAGATTTAATTTTAAACACTTAGCATCTGAGTGCTTAAAATATATGTATGTGTGTATATGGAGTTTTCTGCTTTTAGGAACATATAAAACTTTAAGATTACACATGTATAGAGTAAATGAAAATTATATCTTGGCAATATGGTTGAAAAGAATAGAGAGAACATAGTATTTTCCTTTTGCATTATAATGAAATGCCACATAAAACTACTGTGATTATTCCAAAGTGGTCCTCAACGACAATATATACAGTTGCAATTGCTCAGCTTGGAAATCAACTTTGAGACAGCAGAAATGTTTTCCTGATCTCAGTTGTCTCTAAAATGCTTTTGAGGGAAATAATGGAAAAATCAGGAAAACTTTTGCTGATGAAAATTATTAATAACTCATAAATATGGAGAATTACAGAACATTATAGGGATATCTGAATGATTTAATACTCTAAATTTGATCTAATGTGTAGGTCACATTTATTTTATGTGAAATGGGTTTAGAAATTCATAGTTTGAAGGGAAAGAAGATTTTTTTTCCCAGGTCTCCTTTCTTAAATGCTGTCATCTGGCGGGACTTAGGAAGAGCATCTTCTCAATGGCTGACCTGGTCCTTTGAACAGCCTCCTCCCTCTTAGCCTTCTGGAAAGCCATGAAGGCCTGGGCGAGTCAGCAAAAGGGGAGCTGATAAGGTGAGGCCATGGTGCCATGGGGGGAAGTGCAATGTTTTCTTTTGTACAGTGTGGATCTCTTGTTTTATCTCTATGTTTTTATTGGCTGTTGTAGTCAGCTGCCGACGATTATTGTGTATAAAAATGGGGCACCATATGTGTCTCATAAACATATAAATAAAGTATTTGTATTTCGATTCACATCTTTGTGATTTTTTAAAAAAATTGCAGATTAATCCATGAACAGAAAGCAATATTCTTTCGTCTGAGTACATGCAAAACTGATGTAGCCTAGAAATTAGCCAATCTCATCAGCAGTTCTTAATTAAGGGTACCCTGTGCCATTGCCATCCTACACCTTAATCTTATGAATTCTAACAATGGCACTGTAATATAGGCCAGTGATATTATCCTCACTGACTGAATCTGACTGAATAGTAGCTGGGAGACTGTAGTGAAATTAGTTTTATAGGCAAAACCTACAGATTATGTATTACCTAAAATTAGAGTGTGCCCTTTTGTTGCCCATACCCTTTAGAACCACATGGGGTTCTTTTCATGTCCGAGTCAGTGAGATATGCTACTGGCAGTGCAGCTGAGATCAATTTTCTCTGTTTTTGCCCTTCCTTGTAATAGAACAAAAGGCTTCAGATGCTAATTTTCTTGCCTTTTCCCCAATCTCCTCTGTAACTCTTTAAACTCTTTAAAAGGCTTTCAGCAGCAAAATAAAACTTTGCCTTGTCTGCCTGTCTATATCAAGGATGCTTGTGATTGTGTGCGTCCCTGATGTTATGCATTGCTAACAACACAGGTCTCTCTTGGCATTATGCTATTAACTAAGTGTTAGTTTTGGACTCCAGGAATTCCCAGAGCAGCAGATTTCCAAGCACAATTCATTCTCACATGTTCTTTACAACTCCTTCGCTGTTCACATTTCACCTGTACCATCTGTGCTATCATGAGCTTTGTCTTTCCCCACATTTAATCTTCAAAATGCTTGTGTGATGATACATGCATAATGAATGAATCCTAAATAAATGCTTCCTAGACAACACTGAGAAAAATCTTTGGGTCAAACTGTATTTTCCCAAAAGTTGATTTCATTTTACAGTTTGCAGCAAGCAATTTTTGAAAGGCTCAGAGGGACTTGATCCTTCAAATGGTTTACAACAGCACCCTGCTATCACAAAGGATAAAACTTTTTTGAAGAGTTATGTCATGTTTTACATTTTAATGAAGGTTAGAAAACTTCATTCAACTACAAAATTGTACCCTAAACATCTGGGAAAGTATTTTTGTGCTGCTTACATAAAGACATTATACCACTACTTGTCTTTATATACTTAATTAAATCAGCTGGCTTTGCTCTCCTGATATGGGTCTGACTTGCAGGACATATAATTGGTGGATATCATCTTCTGCCTCAGCCAGTAGGACTCAATGACATGTGCTAAAGAAAACAGAATAATGAAGCAACTAAAGTTCTGCTTTAGTCATTCTAAATTATAGAATATTATGCCAGGATGGCAATCAAATGGTACTAAATTAGCATAGTTTAGCAGGATGGTTTGTAATGTCTTCTTTTCCCCTCAGAAATAAGCATTAATGGGTGATTTATAACTGTGGAAATAAACAAACCACAGTCCCAATGAAGATCAGCTACTGAACAGGAAAAGAAGAATAACATTGTGTGCTATACGTCATATCCATCCATCCCTATCTACATGCATGTGGCATGGTAACCAAGATGGGGAAAAACAACACAGCAGCTCTAGGAGGTCCATAGCTCAATATCAAATGGTCCATGATATCAAGGTGAAAAAATCTTTATAGCTATGACACATGATGAATAGAAGAAACTAACTTATGTTGCCTGTTTGTTAGAGGAACAAGATGAAACTCTAGGAAGATGATGTTGGCTCAATATATTCTGCCTACTTCTTAATGTTATGTTTATTTCTGAGGGTCTAAGAAGCAAAAGGCCACACTGTAACTGACTGTGATGCAAGAACAAAGACTGGTCATCAAAAGGTTATTCTTAACTGCTCTGCCAGCCTACCTAAAAGACATTTTGAAAAGCCAGTTCATGCCTGAGTTTTTATACTATGCCTCAGTCAGAAGAAAATACAGAAGTTATGGCAGGAGCAGCAACAAAGTGGACCTTTCAACAGAACTCCCCCCCCCCTCCTTAATTTATGTCTAAGCACTGGGAGAAATATTCCTTCCAAGTTCTCTCACTGGCTTTTGAGGTCACTCCTGGAAATGTTTTTCACACCTAAGAAGATATTGGGGCTTCAGCCAGAAATATTTGAATGAATGAATGAATGAATGAATGAATGAATGAATGAATGAATGAATGAATGAATTTGCCTGGGAAGTTTATTCATGATTCTTGACTGATCCTACTAGTTTTATTACTGCTATCCTGTAATAATCAGTGTAGCTTTGTGTGCTGGTCTTGACAAGCCAGTGACTCTCCCTATTATTTGCAGTTGTTTTATTTTGTAATACTCTTATTTACAACTGCAAATTGTTTTGAAATTTTTACAATTAGAAGCAATATACAAACAACCTTCTGGACAGAAATGACTGTAAAAGAGCCTCTTCTTCTTCTTCTTTTTTCTTCCCTGACCAAGTCCCAGAATTCTCCAGCCATTGGAGACCACACATCTTAAAGCTGCTGACACTGAGAAACCCTGTCCTATGCTTTCATTGTCCTTTGGCTCTGTCTTCTGGTTTGCTTCTACATACAGTCTTCTATTTATTTCTTAATCCTGACTCAGTCTTCAGCCTTACTATCTTGATCCTTGCTTCTAGATCTTAGGTCCTAAGATGTTCTGCTGTTCTTACTCTGATCATGACTATTATTTGTCCCATGATTGATGATTGTAAGTTCCCATTTCACCTCAAATTGATGTCTTCGACCCCTTAATGATATAGCTGTTGCTACTCTACCAAATAGGTAAGAGTTTTAAACCTTTTCCCATCTTGCTTGATAGCGTCAGCTTTTTATTCTGTTTTAGGGACTTTCTGAAAGGAAATTTGTGTGTGTTCCAAATACATTTCCATTGTGCTTTTTTCCTTTTTAAACATACTGTCAGACAAAAGGTAATTGTGTTTTTCTAACAATACAAGTAGCTCTGCCTTTACCAAATTTGAGAAGTGATCTGATTTTTAAGAAATTAATCCAGCTGTCCAGAGTTCTATCAGAGGCTTCCCTCCTTCTTTTCAACATAGATGAACTTATATGAATACCATATCAAAATAAGAACAATTCATTCAGAGTCTGGTTTCTAACTGCAGTGTGTTATTTTTATCAGCATATCACCTTTGATATATTGAGTTATTTAAGCATTTTTCAGATTAAAAGCAAGCTAAACAAAATTATTCTTATAAGTATAGCTAGCTGTCTTGAGTAACTTCTTGGTAGAAAGTCAGGGTAGAAATTGATATGATAATAATGATAGTAGTATTAGTAATAATATACATAAGAGGATTCTGTTCATATTTGTATTTCAGAGCAGAAAGGGAAATAGATTTTTCTGAGTTGCTCTATCCCTGACTTGCATAGTTCAGTCTATTTGCATCTCCCAGTCACTTCCACAGAGACTGGAAAATTAAACACTGGCTGCATCCAGAAAATGTTACATTTTACTTTACTCCCTAGAGGAGGAAAGGAGAAAATAATAGCCTTTTAATTACCCTGTATATGTGGGAATTTAGAAGCAAGCTGCCATTTACTCAGTATTCATAATGAAGCTAGAACTCAGGGCTCACAGAAATGATTTTTGAGATGCTATGGAGACCAATGGATAATTCATTTTTGTTTTCTTCCCTAGCATTTTTCCCACAGGTGTAGTGTCCACTTTTTTCAGATCAACTGGATGTTGATCCATTGATTGTGACAGGAACTGAGTGACTGGCTTGTCGCCTGAGACTGACGTCCTGGGCTGAGAGAGAGTGACTGGCTCAAAGTCACCCAGCTGGCTTTCATACCTAGGGTGGGACTAGAATTCACAGTCTCCTGGTTTCTAGCCTGGAGCCCTAACCACTAGACCAAACTGGCTGCCTATGGATGATTGGATAATGCATAAATATAGTTGATAAACACAAATTGGGTAAGTGACAAATGCTGGTATGTCACAAAAGGTCAAGCTGCTCAGTATATCTGGCTGTTGATATGCAGGAAGAACTCTATTTGGACAAACAATGAAACATGTATAATGGCCATTAACAAGATGCCAAAAATCAACTTCTATGAAAAAAAATGCCAGATTTATGAATACCTTCTGCTTGACTTATGTCCTTATCTACTACACAGTACTGCTTTCACCCACTATTCCTCTGAGTTTAATATTAACTGAACATACTCACTTGACAGGATTCGGGTTTTATTTGAAAAGAACAGTATCCTGGAGAAACGCATTTAACTACTTATTTTTTTCAACAGAAAAAAAACTTATCCATAATAACTTTGTCTATATTAACTAATATTAAGGATAAGTAATTATAACAACAGTGGTTAGCTAAACATGATCTGCAAGTATGACCTTCCTGGGCAGATGAATGGAAACCTGAGTCTGTACTGTCCTCCCCCACCCCACCCCCCCCGCCTTTGGCTGTGAAACAAGAGTTTATTGTCAGAACTGGCTTTCAAAAGTAGAAGTTAAGTAAATGCTGGATACATGTTTTTAATGGATTTTTCTCATGTTATTTATGGTACAGTTGGCTACATTGTTGCACGCGCTGCTACTAGGTAGGGCAAGTTAATAGGATAAGACATTTTTGCAGGTGAAAATACTAAAACTTGTGAACTGAATGAATTGAATTGAATGAAATTTGTTTTCATCTCCTGAACAGTCACTCAAGTGCTTTTAGCATAGTTTTGGTGGGTTCACATTTCAAGAGACTATACAGAAGTTGATGTACAGAAGAAGGTGGTACAGGTCTCAATGCATGAACAGAAATCTGTTCATATACAGGTAGTCCCCAGGTTAAGAACAACTGGGTTACAGATTATGCATAGTTAAGAAGAGAGCCTATTGTAGCAAAATGCGAGTTAAATACACAATGATTCAAGTTAAAGACACAATGGTTCAAGTTCATTACACAATACTACTTATACAGTATTATACAACGATACTGTTCTGGCTTACATACAAATTCAACTTAAGGACAGACCTTGGGAATGGAACTTGTTCTTAAACTGGGGACTACCTGTGGTTTGATTTCATTATTTGTATAAACATGTTCTTACTACAATAGTAAATGTGAAGAGATCTTTAAGGGAGATAGCAAAACAGTAAACAGATACAAACCATGCTATTCTTTCTCTGAAGCTACCCTCAATCTTCATACACAAACAAATTGATAAATAACCTGAGGGAAAACACCTTTCTCCAATCCTCCTCACATTTTCTTTTGGATAATTCACACAAGGCCCAAATATATTTGGGCCACACAATATACCCCAAATCAAGCCATCAAATACTTTTATATATGAATTTTAATCTTACCAATCTAATTGGACTGAATGTAAATAAAGAGACTGGTGTATATATGAAAATACTTGGCAAGTACATATTTCCTCTAATTATTAGTATACTTAAAATGGAGATCCATATTGTCTTAATTAGGGTCACAATATAAGCATAAACAGCAGGGGATTATTATTAAGAATAATCCAGAGCTCTTTCCATGGCCATTATCTACAAATGCATGACAATGAGGATCTTAATTTTATATTAATGAAATAATTGCTCCTGGGTAACCCTGTTTTGTTTTGTTTCTTTTTACACAGTAGTTCATCCTAAGTTTTTAGCCAACACACACTGGGGGCTTCTCATCAGTGAAACTTCTAGCTCTTCATGCTCTACATTGGCTAATCTACTAAAGCTTTGCTCTTTTACTTCTTACTCAATACTCTTTTGCTTTTTACCCAATATGAAGTGCACTGATGATGTTACTTGGTTGGGTAATGAAACGTCTGCAAGCAAACAACCAAGCTCAGAGAGCACCAAGGACTCCACAGTTCTCACTCTCTCTTCCTCACAATCTATTTATCCCTATTATTTCCTTGTATTTGCCTTAACATCAAATAATCCTGTTTCCTCTACTCCTAACTCTTTCCATTTGCCATGCTGGACACCCAAATTTCTAATACCCAAGTTAATTTCCTAGCTCCTCATGGCAAATCCCTGTCAGTTTGCAACAGATTTATCTATTTCTCCAACTCTGTTGCAACTCTCCAGGTTACATAATGATGTGGCGATTCCCCCCCCCCCCAATAAATACTGGAAATTGGAGAACCCTTTGCTTATCAACTGCACTTGTAGTTGCAAAATGGTCTTTTTGAAACTAGCCTTTGAAACGTACTAGTTCCAGAAAACAATATTTTAAAATGTTCAGTGGCTTTTTCAGTCTCTCAAACAATGGCAGTTCAATAAACAGTGATGAACAACCTTTTTGCAAAGACAACATCCACCAGATAAAACGAAGGAACCAATGTCAATCATTCAGAATAATAAAGTTTTTCCAAAGAAATCATTAGATGGGTCAATATTAGCTGCAAATCACATACATTTCAGTACCCTATACCAAGTTTGTAATACTTTGCCTTTGAATCAGGATTTTTTTTTTCATTATGTATGGATGAGCTATCTTATCCTTTGGAGCAAAGTGTGTTGCTGACTCTTATTTTCTTCTCTGTGTGGGTGTGGCTGTTTTTAAACTAATGAAAGAATGTGTCATCCAAGAAACTCATTTTTTATGTTAAATATATTGATTTTCTCCCATTACCTTTTTTATTTAGACTACCAATTTGTTATTTGTATCAGCATTTTGTTCTTCTTGGGCATTCAGTTCCAAGTATAACTCAAGTTTCTTAATATCTAGGTGTAACTATGACATTAATATCAGCAGTCCATTCATACTGTCTGCTGAAATATACTTTTTTTAACCAAAAAAAAAAAAATTAAAGCTGGGGAAACCTTCCAGAAAGAGCATCAACACATCTGATACTTTTCTGGGATAATATGATTGGCAATAAAATAAATAAAAACCCAATAAAATGTGTTATATATTAAGATATTCTGCAAAGGCTGCGAATAAATGTAAAGTAACGACTTTCTTTTCTAATAAAAAAGTCAAGCTTAAAATACACCAGGCTAGAAATTGTGAAATTGTGAGTTTTAGTCCCAATAGAAGAGAATATATGTAGCTGAGGATTGAACTGTGGAGTCCTTGGGGTTCTCTGAGCTTGGTTGTTTCCCTGCAGACATTTCATTACCTGGCTAGGTAACATCTTCAGTGCTAGAATGGAGTGGGGTTTGCTCTCTGTTTATATACTGTGGCATACCCTGCCAGTGTTGGTGGGGGTGGTTCCCCCCCCCCCCTTGGTAGTTCTCAGCCAAAGAAGAACCAGTACAGTTAAATCTGAATTCCTTTCTTTACATATTTTTGATCAGCAATGGCATGGGGAATTTTTAGCACAGCAAGTAATGCTGTGCCTTTTTACTTTCACATCCATATCTCATTAGTGGACCGTGGTTTATTTTTTGTGTAGAACATTTTATTCTGTTTTAAAGGGCAACTATCATGTCAAACAGCAATGAAAAAAATTAATCTGTTAACATTGTAGGACATGGCAAGAACTTGGAGGCACACATTTAGCATTTACACTAAAATTAGTTTGTAACCTGAACATATCTCAGGAATAATTTGCTGAGCTATTCTGATTTCTTTGCAAATTTAAGTAGATATTTCAGAGTGTCAAGTTTCACATCAATGGAGAACCACAGCAGTTAACAATCTGGACTGAATACTTGACAAGTAGCTGCCAAAGCATTTCAATCAAAATAACATTTTCTGAGGCTAGTTTGAGTCCAGCCATCATGCAGGTGGGCCAGGAGCAATTTAAAGGGTGCAGTGCCAATATGCCAAATGATACTCTTGCCTTCAAAATTTAGTCTTTTCTCTCTAAAGCAGATAGCTATAATTTGTTACCAAAAGACAGTACCATCCCCATTTAATAGAAGAATCATCAGTACACATTAAAGAGGAAATGACAAAAAGCAATGATTCTAAGCCAAAATGAACTTTCAGTTCTCAAGCTTTATGGATAAGCATATCCTAACTCATGGTGGAAACAATGCCTGAATGTTTGGGTAGCTCAGAGCCTATTAACAACAGCCAGTGCAGTTCATCCTGAGTAGCAGTAAAAGAATTCAGTATAAATGACATTGTAAAAGTAAAAATAAAAATCCATAGACAGTTATTAAAGATAAACATTTTCAATGCTATTTCAAGCTAACAATGGAAAATCATAGGTGTCCTATTTCAAAGTAACAGTAGGAAATCACAGGCATCCAAGGTGGGCAAATAACAATATGGGCAAGCATGATATCACAACACAAGCTCCGTGATTTCAGTAATTGTACCTGACAATGGGATGCAGTACAAAAGGCTAACTTTTGCATGGTGACATTGTGACACAAATTTCATTATTTTTTCATCATAGCAATTTGTACTGGATGCCTATGTGGGAAGTATTTGAGTATTCTCAATGCCAAGCCTATAAAATTGCAGTTCTTCAAGGAAGAACACTTTACCTTAGAAGTTAGCTTAGACTTCCAGTGCCTTCTACAAAATGTCCTTTACAGTTGATTTCATTTTAGTAGGATTACTTATACCTAACTTGAAAGTCAGTATGGAAAGAATGCATTATGAGAATTTAGGTCTGCCTTTGCTTTTTAAATGCAAATTGTGTGCAATATGTTTAGTCCATAAAGAATATTTCAGACATTTCTGTTGTTATCTTCTCCAGTAGACAACATAAAATGTTATGTCACATTTTTTTGGCCCTCCTTTTTGGAGGAAGGAACACAACTAACTTCAAAACACAGTTATTTTTCTATTTACCTCATACTATTTGAAATCAAGATGTAAATAATTTGCTACTTAACTTAAATGCTTTGTTGGTCATAAGAGTCACCACTTGCTACTTCACTGCTAAGAAACTAAAATATTGTTGCTTATAAAAGACAATCTTCTTGATTCAAAAATCAGACAAGCCATATAGATATTTGGTCAGCCATCAGAGGTTCCTAAATTATACAGGTGTTGTTGGACTAAAATGCTATCACTGCTAATCAAGCAGAAGAGAGATTTCAGTGTTCTTAACTCTCAAATCAAAGCAAGTTTAGCTTTCAACTCTCTGATTTCTATCATAAGGCGGTTCTATAAAGCCTAGCAAATGGTGGTGAGGAATCATAGCAGCCTGACTTCATCAAGCAAGGAAGAAAGTGAGCCAAATAGATCTTCTCACCAGAGGGAAACTGCCTTCTTGGAAGCCCCAGTATTAATGCTACAAGCTTATCTTCCCCATACACTGATTTTTACAAAGGATGAGTTAAGGTACATCATTCAGAAACCATGTAAGTAACTGGCAAAGTCTCAGGGAAAACCTGTAACTGTATGAACTCTCCACAACCATGCAGAACTTTAGGCTGCAATCCTATGGCTTCTGCACACAGAGAGGTTAGAATCGCAGAATCATAGATGGTCATTTTGGCCATCGAGTCCAAAACTTAATTAAAGCATCTCAGACAGAGGGTTGCCTAATGTCCACTTGAACAAAGACAAGAAAGGGAATCCACTAGTTCAATAGATAATTGGTTCCACTGCTGAATGTTCTTACTGTTAGGAAATTTTTCTTAACATTCAAGCAGAATCTGCTTTCTTCCAACTTAAATCCATTATTCCATTACCTGTGCTCTGAAACAAAACTGAAATGTATTGTAGAAGGCTTTCACGGCCGGCATACGATGGCTGGTGTGGGTCTTCCGGGCTGTGTGGCCGTGTTCTGGAGGTTTTGTTTCCTAACGTTTCGCCAGCACCTGTGACCAGCATCTTCAGAGTGCAGGAGCACAGACAGGAGCAGTTCTCTCTGTGCCCAGGGTGATGTGACCCAGGGTGATGTGATGTCACAAACACCAGCACAGTTTCAATAAAAAAGAGGAGAGTCTAAAAATCAACAAAACCTGGCTACCAATCCTGAAAAATACAGCCTGCAAAAGGTCAACGAACTCAGCTCAACCACCAGGACATGTGAACAGTTCACACAATGAACTTGCTAATCACCCCCAGCAGCCCCTCGTTAACTATTCAATAGAAGAAAAAACCCTGCCTAATCACCAGGAAGATACACACAGATGCTGACACCAAAACAAGCAGCCACTCAGTAACCCAACCCCCCCACCCCCAATCCCCCCCTTCCCCCCCCTCAGATCTCTATAAATACCCACAAAAGGGTCACATCACCCTGGGCACAGAGAGAACTGCTCCTGTCTGTGCTCCTGCACTCTGAAGATGCCGGTCACAGGTGCTGGTGAAATGTTAGGAAACAAAACCTCCAGAACACGGCCACACAGCCCGGAAGACCCACACCAGCCAAAACTGAAATGGTCTTGACCTTCTGTATGACATCCTTTTAGGTATTTGAAAAGTGCTATCTGAATCATCTTTCCTCAAGGCTAAGCATTGCCAGATCCTTCAATCTTGCTTAGTTTCATAGAATATGTGTAAGCTGAAAAAGATGTGTTCTTTTGTAAATCTGGCTAATGAGCCTGAAGCTCCAAAGGTGATGCTGCAATAATAACTTTTATTTTGTTTTATGCTGGAGGGAGAATAGATCACCAGACCCAAGGCCTTGCCGTTTCCCATTTGTGCCCTTGGAAGGATGGAGAAAGCAGAAAACCTTTCTCATTCCTCTGGGAGCAATGGAAATAAAGGAAACAAAAAAAGATGCAAAGATCACAAAATATAAATTAATCAGAAGATAAATTGATGATCCTCTCATATCTTCCTCCCCAGATCTTGCTACTAGTTTAGATTACATCTTCCCTTTTCTAGATAGGAAAATATACTTCCCCAAAAAGCAGGGGGTTGTTAAACTATATGTTTGTTTCAATAAACAGTCAAGTAAATAATTTTAAAAAATGAAAGACTAATATTAACTATTAAATTAATATAATTCATAGAGCATGAGAATTGCTTCATATTACTTTGGATGGACTTAGAGTTGTGTTGGGTGCACCACTGGAAGACCTGAAAGACCAGGTTAGGACAGGTCATTATGGAGAAAATCTATCTATATTGTTGCTAAGATTTGACACTGACTAATCAAACATATCACGTATTGGTTATAGATAGGTAATCCAGCATATGTATACATAAACACAGGGACTAAAATGTTTCTGAACATTTACCAGCAGTGAAACAATTCTGTATAATTGATTAAAATATTTTAGCACACTTTCATAATCTAAATGGGTGAAATAGATCCTTAGTCCTTTTGGTGGGACAGTTTTTAGCTAAGCTTCTTCCTCTTATTCAATAAAATACAGAAAAAATAATGAATTGTGTGATTTTTCTGTCTTACATTTTGTAACTTGCATTATATAAGAAATTATTATTATTATTATTATTATTATTATTAATAATAATAATAATAATAATAATATTTTAGAGCAGGGTAGTAGAACTCTTGCTCAGACCACATAAACTCTCCCCCCAGAGGTGAGGCCCCCTACCCTCCCAATTTTTGGGGGGGAATTGAAGACTTAGCTCTGCCAACTTGCATGGGGTGAGGAAAGATACAATCGACCCTGGGGATGGCTAGCGCCTTGACGATGCTCCCTGAGTTTATTAACACATAATTAATGTCAGCCTCTTGGAAGTATTATAAAGGAAGTTTGTTTTTGGTATATTCTAATTAATTAATTAATTAATATTTATCTGTTTTAATTAATGTTTATTCTTGTGATGGAGTGAGTTACAGTGAGTCTGGCGAGATTGATGTCAGGTTCAGCCCAAGAAACTCCACGGGGCGGTTCTGGAATTGCTCAGTTACTTTATTAGCTTACACCTGCTAGACAGAATCTCACCAGACTCGCTCTAACTCCCAAAGTCTGCAACTAAACACTACGAATTCCCTTAATGTGGTGCCAGTCTCATCCTCTTAGCTTTCACACACTCAGGCTGCGGGCTGAGGAGATGCTTGAGATTCTTCTCCCCATGACCTTGGATCTCCTCACTCGAGTCCTCCATCACAATTCTATTTTTACTGTAAACCGCCCAGGGTCACTTCACAGTGAGATGGGTGGTGACAAATTTGAAATATAAATAAATAAATAAATGCCACATAAACCATTCTTCAGATACTTATTATGTGAAATTACTAAATGGCTAGCTGAACACAACACTAAATTCTAAATGGTATAAGACAATGCAATTGCTGGGTTCCTATAATTTGTATACAACAAACCTATTGCAGCTTAATGTGATAGAATGAATCTCACAACATTCTGAATCAGAACCTACCCAACAACCTAGCTTCACAAAAATAGCAAATATTAATTTGTTCTCTTTGAAATACAAAACAAAACACTTCATTATCATTCAGTTTATCTGGCATATGTCCTGAGCATACTATTCAGTTTCAGAACTCTGCGCCTGATTCAGCACTTTAAAAGTCTCTTTTGATTCCTATTTTCACCACTGAAAACCAACAAAGTATTTACAGTTTAATGGTTTTCTAATATAGTTACACCTTGGGGTGGGGGGAAGACATCCGAAAGGGTTAACCTTTAAATGACCTACCAAAGGCCAAAATTATCATCACTGAACTGTTGGTAATTTTATGAAGTCTTGTGTAATGTGAAAAATAGAGAAAGAAAGCTTATGTACATTCGAATTCTTCAAAAGCTTAAGAAGATGTTAAACATTTACAACCTTATCAGATCTATATGGATAGATCTTTCTTTTCTTCCCAACTAAAAAATTATGGACATTTACTACTATCTTATCAAGAACAAGACCTGTCAAAATACAGTATATTTCCAAATAGATTTAATAATTTATTCTACAAATGAGGACACATTCTAAATAGAATAATGCATAATCTTCTAAAATAGCCAGTGTTATAACTTTTCCCCAATATTATGTTATAACAAAGCAGTATATGTCATATTATACAATTGCTACTTACATGCAAATTGCAGTTTAGCTTCTCGGCTAACAATTGTTCCAAATGAATTTGTTGCTATGCACTGGTATGTTCCAGCATCTTGAGTTTTATTGGGATTATTGATCAGCAAGCTGCCGTCAACCATACTGTAGCGGTAATCCATACCAATGTCAACAATGGTTCCATTTAACTTCCACCTATATTACAAAAGAGGTGGTAATTTAATTTTGCTCACTTTAACTTTATTTATTTAGAAAAAAAAAGACATACAATAAAAATGCATTATGTGTGAGATGGGCAGCTATATAAATATGATAAATAAATAAATACATAAATAGAATCTGCTTCCTAACAAGCAAGCCATTACGATTTTCTGAGCAAGTCTAAAATGTTATATACTACAGTACATGAATAAATATTTACATCACTGTTGTACCATTCTAGAACTAAATACCTTAATCCAACACCACATATTAAGGAATAAACTCTTTATATCTATTACCTCACAGATTATGTTGTCATTTAGACTTATTTATTTATTTAAATCTAAATTGTCCTTTGCACACTAGTGTCTAAAAACATGTTATTAGAACATGACTTCAGCAAAATAATGAAACACTATATAGGACCAAAATGGACATAGAGAAGAGAAGAGAAGAGAAGAGAAGAGAAGAGAAGAGAAGAGAAGAGAAGAGAAGAGAAGAGAAGAAGAAAAATGAGCAAGTTTGCTGGTATATACTGCTAAATTGATCCTGCTTTCTACCCCTGCCCGCAGGAGCCACAAAAGAAATAGAATTTCTCTTAATAGAACAGAGATGGGCAAACTTTTTCAATCAACTGAAAACTTGATTCCAATCAACTGTAAAATTCCTCAGCTGGCTGGGGAAAGTCTAGACACCCTTCCAACCAATAGCCAAAATCTGAAATATCATTGAAATCCTGGGACGTGGTGTGAGACTGACAAAATCTTGTTGGATTCCAGCATTCTTCTGAATTGTTATCCTTTCTGAGAATCTCTCATGATATTTCACAATAACATAAGATTTCAGATTTTATTTTATAAAAAATAGGGTTGCCTCTTGGAGATCTGATTGGAATTAAGGCATCACAGAATGCCATAGAATACTGACAAAATAGTTGATAAAGACAGAAGTTACCTTATGGTTGCTTTAGGGTTTCCCTTTACTTCGCAGTTCAGTTTAACTTTTTTTTCCTCAGCATCAAGTGCAAAAATGACACTGCTTGGTTCCTGGATAAAAACTGGTCCATGCAGTATGTTGTCATCTACAATAAACAGAATAATAACTGTTATGAACTTAAAGCATATTTACTACTGCTTACCCTGAAAATAATTCTGTAGATATACGTACAGAGTAAGAGTTATATCCAATATGCAGAAATCATAAGTATGACTCAAGTAACTTGGTACAATAATATATTCCACAATAAATTCTAGTTTATAATAAATCTATATTACAAACCAGGAAAGTTACCAAAAGGTCCAAAGGATTTTTAACATTGTCAGTAAACAAAGTTGAAAAAGTTGAAAAACTTTCTTTTAACAATTGAATACTAGCTTAAACAATTTACAGGAAAATTGACTTGTGGAAAGGGGAGTAAACATAAGATGTTAGGAAGGAAAGGCATTATCATTTATTTGTATTAGCAGACCATCTATCTTTAAAGGCAGACCATATTTAAGGTAGTTCTGGTCATTCTGTTTTGAAAATGCATAGCTGGGAATTGCCCAGAAAAGAGCAACTAAAATGATCATGCAAGTGAGCAATAAAGTATTTGCTTTGAACCATTTTAACTGAGCGAGGTGAAACCAAACTTAAATTAAAACATGAAGCATAACCGATGTTTTTTAACATTATGAATATTTTGGAAAAATTGTGAAATTGTCTTAATTCTTCAAGCTAGGAGTTACCCCATTGAGATGATAAACTCCTTCATACAACAACAAATTAACTTATCTATTTTTCTGTAACAAGATGTAATGATAGGGTTACATAGTATTGTATACATTTCCCAGAATAAATGGTTTGTATATGACAATGAAAAATGTTACTATCATGTTTGTACAACTTAACTAATACAAGTCTGATACTGATCATGAGTACATCAGTTTTGCATTAGATGTCATGGTCAACAGTGGTGGATTAGCCATCATTTTGGTCAGATCCCAGTACTTGAATAGCCAAAATTTCCTGATACGAATATGCAGCTTCATTTGCAAATGCTCCAGGATTCTGCTTCTCTGTCTGGGGGCTAAATGGGGAAGATATATAGATTAAACCATTGCCCCATTCAGATTTAGGCAATGTTTAGGCAACACCATTTAGGTGACCAAAACTATAGCAAAACAAGATATTTCTTCTAAATCACAATTAACTCGTGGTGTACAAAAGACATATTTTCAGACAAAATAGCTGTGAAAGAAATCAGATGTGCCTTTGAGCACATCCAAAGTAAAATATAGTAGACTAATGCATTCAGTCCTACTTCTGCACCTAAAAGTCTATATGTGATTGATTCTGGAACACAGAACTTCTCTTTTCCTTTCCCAGGGACTATTCAGAAAAAAAGCCTAGAACAAACTCCTTCCTGGCTATTTAACCTCAAGGGAAAGGAGAAGTGGTTTTTACTCAGGAATGTAGCCAAATGTTCCTCCTGGACTACCTTACCAAGGGAAGAAGATATTAGGTTTTAGTTGTGGAGTCCTTGGGGTTCTCTGAGCTTGGTTCTTTTCTTGCAAAAGTTTCATTCCCGGCTAGGTTTTAGTTCTTTGTGTGCGCATTCTGATCTACTGAGGACCCCTAGAGCTTAGAAGCATCCATTACAAATGGCTGAGTGTATCAGTAATACAAAATTAGTATCTCCTGCTTTTTTCAACTGGCTGCAGAGGAAATGTCCAGAGAGCTGTTGTAACTAGAATATGGTAATAGTTGCAAAAGGGGGAAAAGATGAGTACTAGAACAAAAAAAAGATACATTGGAGGAAGGCTTCATATTATTTTTCTTTACATCTATCTATCTATCTATCTATCTATCTATCTATCTATCTATCTATCTATCTATCTATCTATCTATCTATCTATCTGCCTACAGTGGACTGACAGTAAAGTCTTGGGATAAAGCCAAGTTGTTATTTTTATATATACAATAACAACATTCTATTATTAGAATGCGGGCATAGACAATTATATTAGAATAACTTCATTCCTTAGCTTCGTACACAAATACCAAGTTGTGTATTAGTTACATGTAGCATATTACTATTGGTAAGCTATAAAAGGTAACACTTATAGAATACAGAGTAAAACTTCACTTTAAAGACATAGCAAAAAGCTATTTCAAAGCTGCTTATCATATACGTTTATCAATAAACTAGACATTTGAAAAGATTTAGGATTCAAAAAGATATAGGCAGTTGTGACAAACATACTTGTGACTAACATTAATAGCCAGAGGAGGGGGGGGGAATAAAAATGCATCAAACTTACTTGATGGCACGTTAGTAGATTACACGTTAAAATACTTTTTAATATTTTTCTTTAAACAACAAAATTATTTACTTAACAATATACAAACAGCCCATTAGAAATTATTACTTGGTTTGAAGGAAACAAACTACATCAACTAACATATATGAAAAATCCTAGGAGCAGCTGTCAGGGGGAGGGGGAAGGAAAAAAAAGGGATAAATGATAACAATGTCCAATTAGCATTATTTAACTGATTCTTCTTTTTCTTCTTTCCCCAGCCTCTCTAATTACTACCACTGTGTGTTTGAGATAACCAAGTTCATAATTTGTTTAGTCGGCAGCCCATACAGTCCTTTTGCAAGAAAAAGCTGGTACATTATTCTATCCATTTGGGGAGTGAAAATCTCAGGTGGTGAGAATCAGTACTAAACACAAAAATCTTACACAGCATGCACCTGTTAGCCATCTGGCATAAAGTATTCAAAACATCAGATATGAATGAATTATATAAAATTGCTCTGTGGATCCCACACAAAGACAAAGAATGAGAGAAACTGTATTTTCTTTTTTAATTCTTTAAAAAAATTAATTTGTAACCAAGACATGAATACACACAAATTCAAGAGAGGGTTGAAACAGGAACAATTATTAAGCCGTCCCCACTGTAACATACAGAGTACTCAATTATGACTTCCCCCCGCCCGGAGGAGAAAAAAAGCTGATATTAAAGTAAGCAAAACACACATATATCTATGTATCAACATATGAAAAAACATCAAACAAATTAATTTCTTTCCTTCTAGTTATTGTGGGAACTTTTTATTTTTTTTCCCCCCTGAAATTACTTAGGGCCCATAACGTCAAACAATGAACACATTTATTGCGTGGGGTGACAAGAATCTTACCCAATCCTGGGGGTGACTGGCACCTTGATGACACTCCCTGAGCTACTGCCAATTTAACACCTATTCTTGAATCATATTTATTTTCTATTTATTCAGGATCATTTTATATTGTATTTTTTATTGATTTTAACTGCTTTATAAACCACTCAGAGTCATTTTTAACGAGATGGGTGGTGACAAATTTGTTATATAAATAAAATAAATGAATTTTTAAAATTAGCCATTTTGTTTCATAAGAAAAAAAAATCAAAATCTCCTGATGGAAAGTACCTCTATTAAGGCAAACCAAAATGTCATAAAATAGTAAGAAATACTCTAATTATTCAGAACTCCCCATCCAGAATTATCCATTATCCAGAACTCTAAATGGTACAAAAAATCAGGGATAAAAGAAATAAAAAGATAAGAAAGTAGACATGATACCAGTTGAAGCTAGAAGTCTATTTCAAGTCCATTCTAAATTGCAGATAACAACACTAGCATTCAAATTGTTTAGGATTGAATCAAACAAAAACAGCATCTGGAATTCTGCTTTGAAACGAACCAAAAGTAAGTGAGGTTTTTACAAAATTGATCTAATGTATTCTACAAAGTTCATTCCTGACAAAATTTGCCATACTTTGGAAATATTGTTTAGGGACAAGTTCATGTATGATAATAAGAGTATGTCACATTAATTTAAAAGAGAGACAGTTTGGTGTAGTGGTTAAGGCACCAGGTTAGAAACTGGCAAATGGTGAGTTCTAGTCCCGCTTTAGTCACCTGGGTGACTTTGGGTCAGTCATTCTCTCTCAGCCATAGGAAGCAGGCAATGATAAACAAAATTTTACAAAATAAATAATTAAAAATCGTCATCTTGTATTTTACAGTCACTCCCTTGACACTTCATGAATGAACTTCTCAATAACAGTCATCCATGGATCCACTGAATTTCATCATTGTTTACTTTTTAGAGGGGGAAAAAGAGGATATGTAAACTACCAGTATTAAAAGAAGAGGTACATAAAGCTTTGGACTGGATCAGAACAGTAATCGATCGGTTGATTATATGTCATCAAATCACTGTTAGTGACTACACAGATAGATCTACTCCAAGACAATCTGTTCCTAACCTGGTCTTTCAGGTCTTCCAATGGTGTACTCATCAACTGAGTCAATAGGTAAGCTTAACCCCATTTTCCAAATTCTCATTATTAGATATTGATTCCATCTACTCACTGAATCTCAAGTTGTGGGATGGTAATAAGTTATCTGTATGTGTTCGTAGTAAGGAATAGAACAAGGGTGAACATTAAACTGCTATATTTCTCAGGGCCACTTCTGCAGTCTGTCAGGGCCTCCAAGAGCTATCAACAGGCAGATAGCTCTGACTATCAGATCTTTGTATATCTTTGAGCTTTATATAAGCTTGGAGGGTAAAACAAAAAAAAAACTAGTATCTCCTAGTTATAGAAGAAACATATCTATATTACTGCAAGTTAATTTCCACAGGCCTATTATTGGTTAAAACCTTAAGCAGAGATACCAGGGATTATGCCGAACAATGCATCTATTTAAGATCGTAGACACTACGTTTCAAAACTATGCAATCCGATAAAACAATTTCCTAAGGGCATACAAGATAACATCTATGTGGAGAGACCCAGGAACCTCGAGCAAGCATTTTCTATCTACTTCCCAAAATACAGAAACCAGACATGAGCTGTCCCATTGCTTAAGCATTAGAACCATCACAGCGGATATATCAGGTTTCATGCGCTCTGTACTCAGAATTATGCTTCCAGCAATCTCAGCTACATAATAATTACAAGAATGAAATCCACCGGCATTCTCCCTAACATCATCATTTTAGCTACCATGGATGTTGAGGCTCTATACGTCCACTTCCCCCACAAACATGAACTTCAGGCTATTAAGAACATCAACACTGCTGTCAACACAGCACACTGCCCCATCAACGTGTGTTACTTTGTATTCATCCATAACTATTTCATCTAACATATACCTGCAAATCAGTGGCACAGTCATGGCCACATGCATGGCTCCACGATATGTCAACATTTTCATGGCTGACCTAGAACAATACTTATCCCCTGAAACTGCTTATTTACTTGAGATTCACTGATGACATTTTCCGCATCTGGATCCATGGAAATAAATCTCTCAATCAAATTCCTTCATGACCTCAACAACTTCTGTCCCACCATCAACCTCAGCCTTGAGTTATCTGCCTCCTTGATGTCTTGACAAAACTATGCAATGGACACATAAACACCACATTATACAGGAAACCTAAAGATCTCCATGCTTCTAGCTTCCATTCAGAATACATCGCCAAATCTATCAGCTATAGCTAAGTTCTATATTTCAACCACATTTATTTTGATCTTCCTGACAGAGATGTTCAACTAATGGAATTAAACCAGATATTCAAGAGACTGGACTACCCATTCAACAATAAACAATAGACAAATCAACAGAGCCAGACTAATTCCCAGAGAGAACCTGTTAAAGGCAGACCACAAAAACAGAACAACAGAACACTTCTGTTTGTCATCTACAGCTCACACCTCAAGCCATTCAAATGTATTATTAATAAGCTACAGACATTGCACTTTCTTAGGCAATGGGTAGCAGGCCTATACCTGCACACAGACAACCACACAACATGAAACAACCAGAAAAAAAACCCAGGACAATTAACATGGGAACCAGACCCTGCAACAAATCCAGATGCCTACTCACATCAATAGCACCATAACAGGCCCCAACAACTTCACACACAAGAGCACCATCACATGCTTTTCCTCTAATGTGACATATGCCATCATCTGTCAGCATGTCCCTCTGGATTCTACGTAGGACAAAGAGGCCAAACTTTCTACCAAAGAATTAATGGACAAAAGTTTGACATCAAGACTCAAAACAAGAACGAAGTAATATTTCAACCTCTCAGGACACTTCAACAGATCTCGAAGTAGCCATTTTGGAAAAAAAGAAAATTTAACAGCACAGTTGAGAGATTGTTGAACTCATAAATCAAAAGGCCTAAACAAACATAATGGATTTTTAACCCACCATTATAATTCTTAATTGATAAAATACTTGTAATCTGTCTCACATGTAACCTGCTACTGCATAACCATCCTGTCTTCCTCTCCCTTCCCTCTGTCTCATCCCAAATTAAATCCTATATCTCTCTAGTCACTCCATGCATCTGATGAAGTGAACTGTAGCTCACAAAAGCTTGTGTCTAACATTGAAGGGAGCCAGTTTGGTGTAATGGTTAAGGCATCAGGCTAGAAAAAGGAAGACTGTGAGTTCCAGTCCTGCTTTAGACACGAAGCCAGTTGGGTAACCTTGGGCCAGGCGCTCTCTCAACCCTAGGAAGCAGGCAATGGCAAACCACTTCCAATATCTTGCCAACAAAAATGCAGGGACATGTCCAGACAGTCACCAGGAGTCAAAAACTGACTCAAAAGCACAAACAAACAAAACAGTTGTTAGTCTGAAAAGGTGCTACCTGACTGCTACCAAACTTTTTCTTTTTTTTTGCTATCATAGACCAACACAGATTATGTGGCTTTTCATAAGCTGAGGGTGTACTTCTACGTACATAAGGAACATTTTGTAGCTTTGGAAATTCCATGTGTGTTTTAGAACCTGTGTCCTTAGTGACAGAAGTTAAGTGAAAAACTATAGACTGGCTAAATTCATTGCAGAATGTGTATATTAGGCAAAATAGCATGATATACAGAAGAAGACAGCCATGAATTTAAAAACACACCCACTAATTTGGGATGGAACAAAATTAAGAAAGAAAACATGAGAAATTGAGAAAAACTAAAGTTGACAGATTTGGCAAACTTTAAGTAAGCTGGCAATGAATGTTTTTGCACTTAGGCATAGTGGGAGAGCTAATGTCTTTACAGGACTGAAATTTATTTCAGCATAAGCACGTTAAGGAGTAATGAAAATATCTAATAACAAGACATCACCTTAAGCAAATTCCATAACCTCTACTTCAACCTGTTTTTTTTTTTTCCTGTAAGAAGATTTTAACAGAAGCACCCATATGACATTTTATCTAATCTACTCATAAAAATAGAAGTGTCCTGCATTTCACCTCACAATTAAAAAGCAAGTTGCACTGTTTTATTGATTTGGGCATTTTATTTATATGCTCACTATTGCTCAATTTTGTTTTCAGCTACAGGTTAGTTTTTATAGAACTATTTCTGCAGATGCGGTGATGGAAACTCAGATGAAAATGTTCTAACAGTGCTGATGCACGCCAATAGTTCTGTCACTCTGCTAACAAATAATAACCACAATCATTATAAACACTTGGTTGTTTTCTAATGCGGCAATATAACAGAATATTTTTATTCCACAGTATCCAATGTATTTATAATCTAATACTGCAAAAGAGAGAACAGCAGACTTGTTCCTATTTTTAATTTGTTTTATGAAGAACTGTACAGTTCCCGCTGATGCATGATCACAAGGTTGTTTATGCTTGTCATTAGTACTGTGTGAGTTAACTTATACTACTGCTATAATTCTGAAAAAAGAGAACAGCTTTTGTGCCTCCAGCATCAGTGTTTCAGTCTGTTGTAAATTGCCCTGGGAAAATTGGGCTTTGAAGGGTGACATATATATTTTTTTTAATATATACATGCATAAACAAATAGAGGTCTTTCCGTACAGCTATTATTGCTATTCCCCAAACCCTCAGAGCCAGCCTTAGAATGGCAGCAATCCTCAATGCACCTTATGAAGATGAGCAGAGTCAACCTGAGGTCTCTGTAGTTGACCAAGGGAGTACAAGTCAACCTCCTCTGCCTGCATTCCCCCTCCTTCTTTGCCTTGTCACATTTATTTTTCTGATAAGGAAAAGAAGAGAAAAAGCAGGTGTGCCTGCAAAAGAATCTGAGCTCTGGAACAAGGCTCTGGAGGTTTCACAACTCCAGGAAGGCAGAAAAGCCACTGAGCCAAGAGGCACTGCTTGCCACTGGGAATCTGTCAAGCTCCAGGGTCAAAAGAGTGCCACAGCCCAGCTGGAAGAGAATCAGCACAGTCACCCAAGAAGTGGCAGATCCATTCAATAGATACAAATGTAGTTTGTATCTGTTAAATGGATCTAACAGTTCTTGGGTGAACTGGAGTGTGGGATCAGAGTCAATGCCCTCTATGGGAGATTCACTAATGGAAATACTATACCCTGATATTGTCAGGAAACTCACTAACTTAATTTACTGACCAACAATGTTATGATATGGAGGAAGAACAAAAGCATTCAAACATTTTGTCTTGCTCTGTGCTTTTCTAGGAACAAGTAGATGCACATCACAGAAATGGGAAGTCTCCTTTGGGATCAGGATTTTGGATCTTCTACATTTAATATGGACCATTAAATCCATATCTAGTGAACTTCCAGGCTACAACTAGAAGAAAACAATAGGATCAAATACATAATAAAGAATAACCAAGAATAAATTGTAGATGCATCTGGCAAGGACAAGATGGGAGCATCTGTCTAGGTAAAGATATTGACCATGAAAAGCATTTCTGTCCCCAGGCACATTTCCCACGTGGCACCATTTGTGTCTTAGCTCTGGAAAGTATAGTGATTTCTTCTCTCTCATGTTTTGCTTTGTTTTTACTTGTGTTAAAAAAAAAGATACCAGTGAATTATCTGAGGAGGGAGCTTTCAATGTTCAGCAAAAGGTCTGAACCAGGTCTAGAATAAATACAGAGTAAAATCAGGCCAGCACTGTGGAAGTCATGGATGCTATGTAAAGTTTTACCCCTCTCCAGAAGACTTGATTTTTAAGGAGTAAAAATGATTTAAAACTAGTTTTTACTTTCCTGGCCAATCATCTGCCTCCATTAGCTGTGTACCCCTACAAAAGTGTCTAGACTAGACAACTAACCTCAAATTTGGGGACTTCCAGGGTAGAATGTGAGAAAAGAGCCGATGATTGCAGCTAAGAGCAAGGAGCCAATGGGTAGATTGGCTCCTTCAACTCTCTCTTGACAAAGAGAGGACACAAGATCACCCAAGTTGCAGTCCCTATGGTTGCTTCTCATGAGGAGACTGCAAGGCAGTCTGGAGGGTGGGAGAAATAGGAAACAAGGGAATTTGCTATACTTGCTCCAACTGCACTCGGAGCCTTTCAATGGACACCAAGTTCACACTTCCTTTGCTAATCACCTTTGGAAATTGCCTAATAACTGCTTTAAAGAAATTAGACACCTTCAAAATGACAATGCTGGAAACACTGGATGAGTGCCTTCAACCCTTAATATAAGAAAATAAAACTGCATCTTTATAAGTTTTAAGAATTTAAAATACACAGCAAAAAGCAAGACAAAGTTTTGGCTATAGAAAGTTTTAAACGGATTAAGGGCTCAGAAAACTTTGGAATACTTCACTTGGAATATTAAGACTTTGAAATTAATTCTAAAGAATAAATGTATTTTCGTGGGAAAGAAAAATTATTTTCAATATTGGAGACATAACAAGATAAGCAATTTATAATGGCATTCAGAGACATTGTTGAGGAATGGCAATGGGACTTTGAATTAGTAGTGTCAGATATGTTGTGTGTTTATATGAACATCCTGTTCCTAGAAGAAGCTGTTATAGAAGAAGTGATTATGGAGAACAACAGGAACAAGAATTTATCACTGGATATTTAAAAAAAAAATGTAGGAGGCTCTTAAAATTGAAAAAGAAATAAAAATGCCAATTCAAGAGACTATTTGGAATATTTTTTCCATGCTGGACATACAAAAAAATCTTGTTAAAGTTTTGAAGAAATTCAAGACATGGGATAATCATCATCTGAATGGATTAAAGAGCAAAATTGTTTTAAGTAAAAGGAAGGAACATAGATGGCTTATTTGATCAGGGTTAAAATAGGATATGTTGTTACTCTGCGGGGTTCTTTCTGCATTTGTTGACATCTGGACTGGAAAATATGTTGTATATTGGATTTGCTTACAGTTAAGTGTTGAGATATGGAAGGATGAGTTTTATATTAGTTTTAACCAATGTGACTATTTTAGGGCTTTGTTTGGACTTTCTGCTGACACTTGGATTGGAAAAGACATGGTTTATTGGACTTGCCTATAACTGAGAATTTGGGGTGGGGGTCCTCTCTGGACTTGTCAATATCTGGGTGTCAGAACCTCCAGCAATCAATCTATCAGCTCATTAGTTGCTTGCTTCGTTTCTGCCATTTTTCACTAAGAGGAAGGGGGAACAAGGAAAGTGAAACCATTAACACAGATGGACTGTTATCTGGGGCCAGGAATGTCTAAGGTCGTACCAACATGAGTACTGGCCGAGGAAAGGGGGGTGAGAAGTGATGGTAAAAGTAGAATGGGAATGCGCGGGCTTTTTAGCTTTAGGAATCCTTTGAAGCTGCATGTACATCTCAATAAATGAATTTCTTTTTGAACTTGATTCGAGTTTCAAGAGATTTTTCTTCATTGGGATTTGAACATCGTAGATCTGATACTGGGTTGGGAATGATGTTGTGTATTGGATTTGCTTATTGTTAAGAATTGAGATATGGAAAGATGAGTTTTATATCTGTTAACTAATGTGATTATTTTAGGGCTCTGTTTGGACTTTTGCTGACTCCTGGATTGGAAAATATGTTGTTTACTGAGTTAAAAGCTGAGTCATGAGATGAAGAGTTCTGTCTCTATTAATTGTTAACTAAGAGGAGGATAGTGAAATTGTTTATACTCATGATGAGGGTGGGAAGTTGCTTTCTTAGTTTTTTTTTCTCCTTTCTTTTCTTCTTCTACTATTTCTTTGTTTTTTGCTTTCTTACACTTTTTATTCTTTCTTTTATCTTTTTAGTTTGTATTATCTTTTATCATTGTAATCAAAACCTTTAATAAAAATATTATTTGAAAAAATAGAAAATTAACTTCAAATTTGCATTGGTGCACATTCAACTGGCCTGCCAGGTGTTGCATCATTCTGGGAGAAGGAGACACACTGCAACAGTGAAGAGGAGGAGAAACAAGAGGCAAAGGGGAAGGGCAAGCTGGTGGAGGTGACAAGGGTGAGTGGTTAATGGAGGTGAGGGAAGGGGAGGGAGTGGCAGGATATAGCAAGCAGATAAAAGGATGATGAAGGAAAGGAAGCTGTAGTGTTTTCGTTGAAACAAAGACCAGTGTTTCAGCTGTCCCATTCCTCTCAGGAAAAGATCTCAAAATTGCTTCATTTTCGCTGCCATAAGTAAACACTGGTAGATTTTGAGCATCGGAGATATTTACATGTATTTGGTATGGAAGGCATGTATATGTATATGTGTATGTGAAGGTCTGTGTATCTGCATGGGGGTGAGGGAGAGATCTATAGTTTTCTTTATGAATTGAGAAGGGAGCACCAAGAAATACAAGAATTATAAGTGAAATTCGGAAGCTGAAATAACTTCCTGGAAAAAGAAAATGGCAAATCATTCCATAGTGTTGTCAAGAAAACTACATGGACATAGCCGTTAAGTCTAGCTTCTGGGTGAGGATCTATGGGGGACTAGACATCTCTGAAGGACCATGGACAGCATTGTGGTGGAGATTGGTGGCCATATGGCAAATATTGGCTGGCGCTGTCTTTCCAGATAAAGGAGAGATCCTGAGATTGCCCACTTGCACTCTGGACAGCTACTTCTTGTGAGTAGACAGCAGGAACTGAGTTTTTTGCAGTCAGCTCATGAGCTGAGCGGTTGGATTTCAACCAAGCTCACAGACATGATGCAGCCTATATGGACACAAGGTTCACACAAGCCTCAGTTTCTTAAACACTTTTGGATATAATTAAGTTATAGCTAAGGAGAGATTTTCTGAGGGCCAGGACAAGAGAATTCCACTTGGTGAGTCAACATTCTTTCTGGACTAAAAAGGGAAAAGAAAGGGGGTTTAAAGATTTAAAAGACATAGCCATTAAGTCTGTAGAAGTCAAGATCCACTCAAAGGAGATGTCATCTTTATCTGTTCTGTCTAGGGCTTAGTAGACAAATGAAAGGTTAAACTTACAGAAGGATTATTATACAATCTTCAAACATTCATCCATAAGCAAAGAGGCAATGACAGTCTAACGGGATTCTTAAACTGGGTTAATGGCAGTTCAATCGTTCTAGCTACAAATTCAGTCATGGAAGGCCAAGTCAGTTCAAAAAGGTGGAGTCTGAAATCAGTCTAACAGGCAAACAGCATAGACAGATATAGGGAATCAAACCAGAAGCTAATACAAATTTTGTTTCCAGCATGAGAAGGACTCTATTTCATCTTACAGCTCATATTCCCCTGTGTCTTAGGCAAGCACTGCACATCTAGGCTTGCACATGAAAGCACCAACACACTTTAGGATTCAGCTATGTTTTATCTTCTTCCCCCAAGTCAACTGGAGGGTTCTCTAGACAACTCTGTGTCAGCATTTTTGGACCTTCCAGCTTCAGTTCAGTGCCTGTTGCTGGCAGGAGCTGTGGCTGGGCTTGTGCTTCCCTAAGTGGGCCTAGGACAGTGCCTCAGGCACTTGCTCTTTATTGCAGAGATAATGGTAATAAAACCAAAGTAGTTTGGTTTTCTCCCAAAGTCTGTCATACAACTCCCATACAACTTCCTGGGAAGTTGATAGCATTAATCACACCATCGTAAAAATATCTCTTTCTATGCTTTGATATCCTGAAACAGACAGACAAGAACTATCTCTATATAGGCCCAAAGTCCAGCAGCAATGTATAGAATAAAGGCCACAAGTTATTTGATCTATGGCACACAGATTTTTAAGTATCACAATGTGGTCCCTTTTAAAGGCTCTGTTACATGCACTTTACTATATATGCAAGTCCATATTAAGACTGGAACCTGGCCTGATCTCAATAGAGGACTTGGCGGGGGGTGTGTGTGTGTGTGATTCAGAGGTTTACCTACAAGGTCACTCTAAGGAATTTGCAAAGCATGTGGCAGATAACATTGAATGGATTCACACTAAGCTGGATTCTAGCCTTGGAAGTGATTGGGATTGAGGTCTTGTGGAAGTGACTGTGGTGAGATGTGGCTTGGTTTATGTGGGAAGAATTTGTTCCTGTTGGGCCTGATGAAGTGGACAGGGTTCTTGCGACTGTTAGCTTGGCCACCTCTGTTTTAGATCCATGTCCCTCCTTGTCGGCTCCCAGGAGGTGACGTGTGGTTGGGTCCTGGCGTTGGCTAATTCCTTTTTTAAATCAGGGGTGGTTCTGGTATCCCTTAAATAGACAATGTTCCACTCCCTCCTCAAGAGGCCATCAGTGAACCTGACTGTTCTGGCAATTTTCATTCAGTTCCCAACCTTCCTTTTCTCTTGACTTTTGCTCAAAGAGTGGGTGGCAGCTGTGGCTAGGAGCACTTGTGCACAGCTATTGGTGTTGTGCACCAATTGTTGCACTGGTTGCCATTATGCTTCCATGTTCAATTCAAGGTGCTGGTTTAAAGTTTTCCATGGCTTGGGACCAGGTTCCTTGCAGGACTCTCTATCTCAGTTGCATTTACTCATCCTGTTAGATCTAGCAGGAGAGGCATGCTTGTAACGGTATCTGGGAATGATCTTGGGAGATAGGGGAATGAGACATAACCATGGGAACAGTCAGATAAAAGGCAGCTTAACCTGCAGCAGGAATGTGGGCAGGGCAAGAGGCTCAGAAGAGACTCTCCCTAGTTTTTGGGCTGTAAAGAAGACGTGGGGAGAGAAGTACTTTCAGACTTGCAAGCTTCTGTTAATGCAATCTTACAATAAAGTAGAATTAGCTCATCTGGTCATGCTTCCTGTCTGGTCTACCTTTTAAGGCTGATATCTCATTCCCACATACCATTACAATGCTGGACCCTATCTGTTATCTTCTGTTAAGGAGTTTCTTCTAGTGGGACTCAGGAGAAGAGCCTTTTCTGTTGTGGTGCCCACCCAACTGGAGCATCGTTCACCTGGAGATCAGACTCACCCTGACCCTGCTGGCCTTTCATAGGGCCTTGAAAACCTTGTTTTGTTATTGAGCCTGAGGCCATGGATGTGTGGCTGAGCCCATATCATGTGTGTTAACTGTTGTTGTAGGTTGATTTTTCTCAGCTGCTATGTATGTTATTTACAATATTGTTATATGGTTTGTATTTTGTTTTTAAATATTGTTAGCTGCCCAGAATCATGAATTTTTTATGGGCAACCATACAAATTGAACAAATGGAATGAATGATTGGAATGAATGAATGAATGGAATGAATGAATGTGGTTCTGCTGCCTAAATGCTGGTTTAAAATGTAATCTATTTTAGGAGCCTTCAGGATAATTTAACATCTTTATGAATAACAGGGATAAATTCAGTTTTAAAATCCTTTGGCTTTTTTCATTCAAAATCTGAGCACAAATGATTTGACAGCCCTGTCAGAGCTTAAACAGTGGCTTTTTAGCTGGATTTACAAAAAGATCTATGCAGTAGCCCGGTTCAGGTTTATTTGGAAGGCCATTTTCAGCAGCTTCCTACCTTCCCAACATCCTTATCCAACACGTAGAAGAATTTCCACTTTAGCCATTTTGATGTGCTGCCTTCATCATTATTAGAAGGGAGACTTACTGGTGTCTCTCTGCAAGAATGCACTTGCCCTGTCCATTGGGGAAAGTTGAATCTTGTCCTCCTCTGCTGCCCCTTTCATTCAATCTGGTACAACGTACAGAGTCTCAGAGATGACCTTGGGAAAATTATGCAGGTATGGTTGCAACAAATGTAAACAAATATGCTTTAAGCCTGGCAAATAAAGGAAACGTTAGGAGGACATTCAGATTGGTTCTGCCTAACTCTGGAATATATAAGAGAGGGAAGAGAAAATGCAGTCAGGCTTTCAAGATTCTCTGCTATAGTCTACATCAATAAATATACACTAGTTCTAACCTAACTTGTGGAATTAGTTTCCTGGCTTGGCCTACCTCAAAGGACTGACATGCAAAAACTTAATTATGTCTGTGTTAACTGACTGCCATGGAGATTCTTGAGAAGACTCCATCATACCTCTTTTTAACTGCTAAGTCAATGATGACTTCTAGGAGAGTTGCAAAATTTGCTCAGTTGCTACTGTCATTCAGTGCAGGACTATTTAGTGTTGCTGTATAGAGCAATATAGACATAATTGCACAGAGTTTTAAATTTTATTATTTTAAGGTTTAGATAATAGGCAGATTACGTTTTGTGGTCAGTGACTATGTTATCTATCTGTCCATTTTTCCTCCATCTATGCCAATCTGTTTTGCACCATCCAGTACCCAAAGCAAACTAGAAATGGAAAATAAATCATCATTATGAATACCCCAATAGCATAGTACAAGTTGTATGAACTGATCCTTTTTAGATGATCAAACATACTAGGGGAGAGGATGTATTCATTTTTTTTAAAAAATCAGTTTGCAGACAGATGAGCTCAAACAAAGAATCTGTTTGGCAGTCTACCAAGACTACTATGATTAGGAAACACTCAGTGCATAAAACAATCCTGTCCCCCCCCCCCATCCCGCACAGGCATTGTACAATGCTCTTGGAATTCAACTTGTAATTTATATACTGGAAATAAAGGCAGCTCCACACACACTGTCTTACCAATGCTCCAAAAAACAGATTCACTCCCATAAAATGCCACATTAGCTTTTTCTCCCAGCCTAGTACAGGCTTTCACCCTCTTCTCTGGCTGGTAGAATGAGTTACCTTTAGTTTTCTTCAAACCCTGAAGGGTCATCTGCATTGAGTAGAAAAAGTTCCATGGTACCACCTCCTGTTCATGGTCTTGGCCACACTCAAACCTGAAACTCTCTTTGGCAATATTCTCTGGACTTGCCCTGGAACACTTCAGGAGTTTTCAAGCTCCCTTTGGATTAGCACTCCTGATATAGATCAGAACAGCCTATATATAAACTTGTACTTAGATATGACAGACACAGAACAAACAACAAACTGTATGATAAAATGGACGCAACAGGAAGAATTATAGACTAAATCTATAAAATTTATACCAAGTTATAACCTAAAAGAAAATTGGTACAAAATGTTTTACAGATGGTATACAACTCGATCAATAATATCCAAGATAGACAAATCATACAGTAACAAATGTTGGAAATGTCATGAAACAGAAGGAACATTTTATCGCATGTTGTGCACATGTAAACTTCCCCCCCCCCACAAAATACTAGAAAGACATACATAGTATAATGTATAAAAAATTGGAATTTAAATTTAAAATGAAATCACAACTTTTCTTACTAGGGATAATCTCAGAAAAAATCAACAAGAAACACCATAATTTAATGAGTTATATGCTTACAGCAGCAAGAATAAATTTTGCTTTGGAAGAAAGAAAAAAATTCCAATAATATCTGATTGGGAACTTAATCTTGGAGAATACGCAGCAATGGAAAAACTAACAGTATATATACACAATATAACTACATTTAAGCAAGAATGGTTGCCATACACACAACACATCATGCATCATGGCAAATATAATTGCTTACAGTTTGACTTCTAAGGAGGCCTAAATGTCTACAAATATTGAAATTTAGTAAATGTATAAACATATAAAAGTCAGAAACCTAATATTTTTTAAAAAATCTTTTTTCCTTTTCCTTTTTTCTCTTTTTTTCTCTTTTGGTCTTTTAATTCTTGTTAAATTTACTCCGTTCATCTTTTTCCCTTTCATAAACATGTAATACACACACACACACAGATACCAAATAAAAATACAATAGAGATTTTAATATTAAATAATTAGCTTAAGACTGAAACCTTTATTATATGACAAGTACTTTGATGCGAGTCGCAACAGTTTTTTTTTCAATGTTATATTCAAGTTTGAATGAAAAAGCCAAATAATTTTAATGCTTATAATTCTGGTATCCAAAAGTGTAATTAATATTGATAGAATATCATTTTTTCTCTTCTCTATTTTCAATACTCTAAGTTATCTAAATAATAGAATGTCAATAATCTTTAATTATATCACATAAACATCACTGTATTGAAATAATACAGTGTATCAAGATTTATAGCAGCACAATAAAAAGAAAAAAAGAACTGCTCAATCCATTTTAGGATTACCAGCCAACATTGCTCTTTACTAAATAAATCTACATAAATCTTCAACCCCCACTGCTATTTAGATCCATCTTAGGTTGTGCTGGCCATTGCAGCTCCTCCATCAAAATTCTCCCCAGTTCTTCCAGGTTTTCAGGTCATTCTTAACTTCACCTCTGATTCCAGCTCAGACGCCATTCTTCCTCCTATGGGAACATTTTCCTATGGATCAGATTCTGTCATTAGGTAGCAGAAAGCACATATGGTGTAGATCTAGGAAGCCATGGCTGAATGCAGGCTGTTACACACACTGTCTCTGTTTCTGGCTCATTATGGCACATCCAGAATCATAAAGACGACAATATTCCACTAGAGACACTTGGGCTCTGTAGAGTTTGAGGAGAAGCCATTCCCCATTGTCAGGAACTCTTGCCTTACCCTGGCGCCTGAACTCTAATCAGCCTCTCTCACGTCATGCTTCATGTGTCTTTTAAATGCAACTGAAGAATGGTGCCTTGGTGGCTTTGCAGCTCTTCCTCTTGGCAGGCATTCAGGCTTTTTGGGGAATTATCACAGAAATTAACACACTAATGGACAAAACTGACTGTATGTCATTTTATGCTCTCCTGTTGCTCAACAAGAGGGAGCAAGAATAGCATCTGCTGCATTTTGAGGAACAAAGACACTTGCTAATCAATTCTGAATTGCTTTTAAAAGACTAAGAACTGAAAATAGTGATGGCATGGAACTGCCCTAAGTCTTACATCAGAATTATAATCTCCAGAAATACAGCAACAATTTTAATAAGCATTTTAAATCAGGTTTCCTACCCTTAGTTCTTCCCTGGTTTTGGAATATCAGATTTATTCCCTCATTTCAACCCTATAAATTGGGAAGAACATTTAAGAACAATTTTATTATAAAGTTCCTTATTGATAAAAGAACAGACATTTAAATCCATTACTATATCATTCACTATACTTTGAGATAATTGGGAGAAACTGACCTATTTTTACAACTTTCCTCCTGCCCCAGATTATATATGAATAGATTTTTTTAAAAGCAGTATCTTTACAAAGCTACTCAGATCTTTCAGGTTATAGAAAAAAGAAATAGGCTGGAGAAAAAGCAACAAAGCCTTTGGTATATAAATCAATGACAATGACCTATTTCCACCAGAACATATTTATGGATAATTGTTTGAAAGAGGTAAAACTTTCAACGATCACTCTACACTGCCACATTTTTACAAGAATTGAATTGCAGATCTTCCAGAGCCTTTTATGTGCTCATTATTGATGATGACAGTTTTTCCATGTAGCTCAAACCTATATTGTTATTTCACCAAACTAAATGATCACCAACTGCAGTCCTTTATAGAGCTTAGGCAATAGAAATGATTCTGGAAAAGTGCAACATGTTGCATCAAACGCAACAGAATAACTTTATACTATATATGTCCCAGGTGAGATGCAATAACATAATTCCAGTAAACCTTCACTTATTGGATTCAGAACTCCTTTATTTATCTTGTATCTGGATTAATTATATCTTATTATAGCTCTCTGTGATGTTCAAAAAGATAGTATTAACGGTATGAACAGAACAGAATTAAGAATAAATATTTGTTAAAAGAAGTGAAAATGGCTGTGTTTAAGCATCTGCTTCTGCTTACTTCCTCAAATGAATGGGTGCTGAATGAATGTGGATTGAATAGAAATATGAGTGACTAGTATGAAAATAAGTTGAAGTGGTTTGTTCATATAGAGAATAAATGAGGAGCAAATCATAAAACGGTTATATGAAAGAAGAGTGAATTGGTCAAGTGAAAAAGGAAGATTGAGAAAGTCACACTGGAGTAGAGCTGATGAGATCCTCAAAAAAGAGGAGGCAAGAATCTTAAAAACAAAAGGAAGTAGTAGGAACAAAGAGAGTTTCCAAGGAATAACAGGTATGAAGAAGTATAGGTGAATATATTGGTGTAAACTAGATTTAGTTCATTTTCTTTTTTGTTACCTGATTTTATTATCTGTTGCATACTTTTTTTTTTTTTGCATTTTGTATAATGTTGCTTATCCCAAAACGTAGTACTAAGATGGGCATGCTTATATGTATGTACCAGAATAATAAACTAAAAACTGATGAAAGTTAATGTAATAATACAGTATCCCAAACTTTAATGAAAATTATGGAGTGCCTAATGGTAATGTGGAAACTAATATGAAGAAATGCAGTACTCCTGAAAGATATGCCTTATATCTTGATTTGAACCCCCTTACCCTATACACACAACTAAATGGTGAAAATTATGTGGATGTGGGAGGAAGAAAGCCATAACTGCTTATCACATACTACAGTCAAACTATGATTATGTCTTTTCAGGATCCCACCATCTCATCTACTACAAGTATGAACCAAGCATGAGGATCCTAAATCTATAACTCAAACTTCAGTATATACAGTACATACAATATAGAGAAAGAGTAAGAATGAGAAAAAGCAAGTGTTTCAATAAGGTGTGTCTAATTGTCCAGGAAGGAAGATTGTACAGGTGTTGTCAAATGTGTCCCATGCCTGACAGTTCTGTGTCCTTCATATGGTCTGATGTTTAAGGTTGTCTCTATGTATAAGCAGGGAGCAGAGATGGGAAGTATAGACACTGGGACAGAATGAGAGGTATAACAATAGTCACAAAATCTTAGTCACAATAGTTTTGTTTATAAATATGTTCAGAAACTGAGTTCAGAAGAACTTCCTCTCTAGTAAGTATGCACAGGATTCTAAGCTTAGTAGACTTTAACATAAGCATATAAGCAAGTAAATCCTGGGGATGTTTCTGAGGATATGCTATCACTTTTCTCCCCAGTATTTTTAAAACTAAGCACTGTTCATATATAATACATTGAATCAGTAGCTCCTTGTTGATTTCTGAATCCAATTCAAATTAACTAAGATGACTTCTATAACTGAATGAACTCCCTACAGTCTACCTCTATTGTGAAAGCCACCTATCTTCCTGCTACTTGTTTCTGGATTCTCTTACTGTACTTTATAGCACCACTTAACATAAGACACTCCATCTAGCTAAGGTTTTTCTTTGAAACATTGGATTATTCCTCTTCTCTTTAGTTTATTACTGACTATAATGTTAATCTTCCCTTTGAAGTACCACTGAGTCTTTTCATTTGCATGTTCTTGCGACAAGCAGATGAGAACATTTGTAATTGTAATGCTTCTGTGATATGTTTTATGAATTCATCAGCAGAATAGAATAAGGCAATTGAGTAAGAATACCCACTCTCTGGGTAATTCTTTTCTTTGTTTTTGCTTAATTTTTTTTTTTTTTTACCTAAGAGCTAGAGTACTCAGCAGTTTCAAAGGCTGAAATGTTCTATTGTTCTTAACTTTTAAAATAAACACGTTCTATACTAATTTGTTTATTGTTATATTTTTTATCTTTTTTTGTCTTTGTGTTTATTGTTAAAATATTGAAATACAAAGAAATTTTAAAAAAGCACGATGATACAAAAATGACTGCTACACATGAAAAAAGAAAATTACCTTTTGCTGATAGATCCTCCCCTTCCATTTATAGCCCCCACCATCAGCCACAGTTTAGATATTTGAACTTAGTAATTGAAACATTAGTAATTGTCGGTAGTTCATATTTGAGCTCTAAAAACATATCCCAGATGTGATAAATTTTATGTAAGGAAGCCATTCTTGCCTGAATTTAATTACTGTTCTATCATGAAGATATATATATGGAGATAATATATACATATACACACTGTCAATTTTGCCATTTCAGGATATTCTCCAATTTTAGTCTTTCAGTCTGATATTGTAGGCAAGGTTTTCCAACGTTGTGCTAGGTTTATTGTTGCTGCGGTCAACATGTACCTTAGTAAATTATCATTTTTTTCATTTGTGTTTTCTGGAATTATGCCTAAAATAAATGTCTGTGGTTTCAGTTCAAATTTTACTTTTAGAATTTTTTGGATGTTTCAATGTTTTTCTTTCCAATTCTTTTGAATTTTTTTTTCATGACCACTACATGCAGTAAAATGGTTCCTTTTTGTTATCATTTCCAACATTTATTGTTATGTGCTCTATCTTGCCAATTGCAGATGGAGATATTTACCATATGTAGAACATTTTATACCAGTTTTCCATTAAATATTAATTGATATTTTTCCAATAGTTCTTCCCATTACTTCTCTCAAATTTTGTATCCATTTTATTGTACAGCTTTCAATTTGTTCTATCATATTTCATTTAGTTTACAAATGTGTCCTAGTAAATGATCTTGGTTTTATATACACATTTCAAATTCTGTCATCTTAAGGTTCCTCTTTTTATTTTTTAGGTTATTTGTAAATACATTAACCATAGTAAATTCCTTCTTTTGTTGTACAGTTTTTGTTGTGTCTTTAATCTGTTTTCTGAATTTGGATATATCATATTGGCATGTGTAACTATATATATATATATATATAGTTTACTGTAATTCCTTAGAGTAAAATGCATTTGATGGTAAGGTTGGACTTACTCTTACTTTTAAAAGATTCAGACTGTTAACAGGCTTTGTCTTATTATAACTCTTTTCAACTTCTTTTCATCTTTTCTTTCTTTGTACTGTATATACCAATGAAATCCATTAGTCATATTCTTTATCTACTTCAACTCAACTCGTTTTCTTGGCCACACTAGAGAAGTATCTTGTCGCTGTCTTTTTATTTTTTTTCCAACTTCCTGATCTATTCTATGGCCCTGGATTTCCTGGTGGTGTCCCATTCAAAAATAAACCAAATCTAATATTAATTTAATTTAAAAATTTAATTTAATTTAAAAATTAAAAATTTAATTGCGGATATTTATATTTTTTATTATTTTTATTATCTCGGATTTGAATTGTAAGGCACCCAGAGTCACACTCTGGGGGAGATGGGTGGCATATAAATTTACTAATAAATAAATGAATAAATAAATAAAAATAAAAATAAATCTGACTTCGTTTAGCTTTTTCAACGTCAGCTAAGCATTCCAAAACATCTGTGAAAACCCTTCTATAGATTAAATATGCATTGTTTCACAGATCAATTAGATCTTATATAGCTCAATTACATTTTATGTAGCTTAGTTTCTGGAACTTCCATGTACATAGATTTTGAAAAGAAGGAAGCTTTAGATATTGAAAAAGTGCTGCTAATATGATTCTTTATGTTGCTGGTACATTGTTGTTGGTTGTTTAAACAAAGCAGCCTACCTAATATTGGGCACAGTGTTCCTGATGCATGGTGTTAACATGCAATGGCCAGTGACCTACTGCCACAAATGGAAAAGAGAAGCAGGGAGCAGCATTCTGTCATATCCTTCGAAACACTTTTTGTGCATAACAAATGAAGATGATCTTCAGCTGAAGACAGTACTCTCATAAAAGAATAGACAAGAGAAAGACTTATAAACTTATCAACAGTTCCTGTACATTACCCAGCTCATCCGACTTGTCAGCTGTTGTCAACTATCACTGAAACCAATCCTAAAGACGTTTTTTTCCTTCTATGAATGTACATAGAACTTGTACTTGTACTTGTACAACTTGTACTTGTAGATATGTTTCCATATACACATCTGGGAATTTAATTATTTTATTATATTTGTATACCACCAAATCAATAAGACTCCTAGTGGTATATATGAACTGAGAGCAAGAGTGGGGCCAAAAATTATATTCATATCAACTACTATTAATTAAAATTAATTGGTTGAAAATTAAGCTCCCTTCTATAAAATTTATACTCTACACTCAAGTCTGTAGAAATATGGGCTCAACAAGGATAAATCTACTCAACTTATTCTGTAGAAAGTTCCACTGAGTGCAAAATTTCTTACTGCCCTTATTTGGTTAGGAAAGGAATAATATTTGCTTGTTACATGTAAGCTACTGTGGAAGCTGGGGAAGAGGTCCTTGGAATCTTAACTACTTTCTCCCTTTGTATGCAAAACAGATCAACAAATGTACCTGGTTATAACACAAGGAAACATAAATGATTGTGTGTGTGCCTTCAAGTCAATGTTGACTCCTGGTGACTGCCTGGACAAGTCCCTGCAGTTTCCTTGGCAATATTTCAGAAGCTGTTTGCCCTTGCCTCCTTCCTAGGGCTGAGAGGGAGGGACTGGCCCAAGGTCACCCTGCTGGCTTTGTGCCTAAGGCAGGACTAGAACTCAGAGTTTCCTTGTTCCTACTTTGGTGCCTTAACCATTGCACCAAACTGGCTCTCTGTTGCAAAAAGCAAACAGATCAACAAAAGTATTTGTGCCTGGTTATAACACAAGAAAACATAAATGAGTATTCTATAGTAATACCCACTGAGTCAGGGCTGTTATTCTGACACAAGTATGTAAGTAACAGTCTGCGTGTTAGCCTCATTCTACTCTAATTCCCCTTCATGTGTAGAGAGTGCATGGATCGATGGCGAGCCTTCCATGGAGGCTTTCCTGTGTGAAATTCTTGGTTTTCCAGGATCTTCATTTGCAGGGATAGCCAACAGGGATAGAGGAGGGTCTTCTCTGCAGATACTCATGCACTTTACACACTTAGTAACAAAATCAGGGAAAAGGCTTCTCATGCCTTTAAAGCTACAAAAATAGTTTTCTCCCTTTCTTCTAATTTCATTATTTACACTTTTCACTTACTCTTTTAACAGTTTCTTCTTTAATTATTGCTCTGTCAGTGAATGTAACATGATCCTCCATATAAACAATTATCTGGAGAAGAAAAGTAATTTTCCTTTTGAGTAAATACAATATTACTATAGAGAGGGCTAGTAACAGAACCCTTGAGAAACCTGCTCTAAATATGGAATTTGTAACACATCTTCACACCCACAGTTATCCCCTGCAACTAAATATTTAAAGGAAACTTTTATATAGAAATTTGCTCTGCACAGCTAGTGAACTGTCAAAATAAATTTAGGTGTGATGCAAACCTGCATGAATTAGTATTTACAGCACTAACAAACAAAGAGATGACTGTGTTTGGCTGAACAAAGAGAGTTTGCTGCATATCCATATCCCAAGAGCATTAAGGACAAACACGGAATAATTGTATCTCAGGAGATGAAGTGTAGCTAGTTGTTCTCTGGAGGAAATGTTTGTTTTGATGTTATGGTGAGGGATGTTAAGTTGAGAAATGCTCAAAGATAAGAACCTTAGTAAATAAAACACACTGATACAGAAACGTGAAGCACAGATAGAGATCAGGCTAAACCTTAAGAGAGGAGGCCTATTAAAGGATCCAGTGCACAGGAGCTGGCATATTTCTTTTAGAAAATATCAAGCATGGTTTGAAAACAATGTGCTATTTTCACTGAAACTGTAATAAGTATATATTTTATTTTCACATGCAGTGCATATCACCCTTCTAAAATGAAGTAGCGGTTAAATAATGCATACTTGGAGGTAAATCAGCAGGTTTCCAATTTCTCAGAAGCCGTGGACTCGAATTTCAATCCAAAGTAATAAATATTGTCCTTTGATGTATTTGAGTGGGATTAGCTCAAGGGGAAAAATTAACATGGAAATAAAATATGGGATTCACAATATACCTATGTTTCTGGTCTGAATGTTTATGCCTCTGCATAGTGCTTAACATACGAACATAAGACAATTTAACAATAACATGTCTCTGAGAAAAATAGTGCACTTTTCCTTTTATTTTTTAAAAATGGAAATGGAAATTAAGAAAGTGACTATCCAAGGAAAGAGGTAACATAATCCCACCTGCACTTCTGTATGAGGGACAAGTCATGAAGGACTATACCCTGCTTCAACTATGTTTATTACAATGAAACCAACGTATTTATACACATTAAAATTATGCTGATTTGGTAGCTGTAATTCCTATAGAGTAGTTTCTCAAAATATCATTAAAATAAATACCTCTGAACACTCAAATTGTTTTTAGGATATGATATATTCATAGTTTTAAGAGTGTGCTATAGCTCCTTGTACAGACAGGACTAGAGTGGCATCCTTTGCACATAAATTGATATATTTATGCCCCTTTCAGCAGTTAGCTGAAAATACTTTCAGTCTGATTATTGGGCAGGGGTGCATTTATTATTGATTTTGTAAAATTTTAAAGAGAGAACAAGACTTTACTCGAGGGATATAGGAGTGAAGAGGATATATCTACATATGTCATCCACCCAATGAAATTTAATACTGGAAGAATCAGGACAGACACAAGGATTTTTTAAAACACAACATGTAATTAAACTTTGGAATTTACTATCACGAGATCGGGTGCTGACTACTCATTTGGCTTCAAAAAAAGGTTTGACTGATTCATGGAAGACATGGGATGAATGGCTATTAGCCTTGATGGCAGTTCAAGGCTAATTACCTCTCAAGGCCACCCGCTGGGAGGCTGGTGAACTTCCTTATGCAGTTGATTGGCTACTGTGAGAACAGACTGCTGGACTAGATGGACTGGGGGTCTGATCCAGCAGAGCGCTGTGTATGTTCCTATGCTGGACTACAATTGCTCTGGTCCATTGACACCTAGTTTAGGGGGAATTACGTTTGTAATTTGACAAAACATGAAGCCTAAAACTAAGGAAATACTCCCTGCTAGTGTTTCATAAAGCTTAGAATTTATCTTGAGATAATGTTCTGTTTGATCCCATTTTATTATTGTTGCTGGGTTTGTTTGTTGTTTCAGTGCAGCAAAAACAGGATATTAAAATATCTAGGGTACTACATGGGAAAGATACTTGTACAATTCCAGAAATGATCACTTCTAAATGTTTATCATTATAGATAGCTGTTGATAGTTATTTAAAACAACTGGCTGCAGTATCTCAACATTAATTACTTTCAAGGAACTCCTAACTTCTGACAGAGCTTGCCAAGAATATTCTCACAGATTTCTTCTCAGGTTCCTGTCTCCAGAGTTTCTGTAGAAATCTCTGTGACTGGCTGTACTTGAACATCAGAATAGAAGAGTTGAAATAAGAGGATTTTAGATTTCTAGACATTCTGCAAACCACCAATGGATTTATGGCATTCCTAGGTCTAGTTTAATTAAAAGATTTATTTCCACTGAAACAATGGGATGGATTTCTTTTTTGGGTGAAAACACCATTCTTCTTTCTGTTCTATACTGTTGCCTGAAGCCAGGTTCAGAGATATTGCAACTCCCATCTGCCAAGGGTAGCTGATCAGTTTGCCTTATGCTATTTATTTATTAGAGCTGTGCAGAGTTTCAGATTTGGAGAGCAAAATGGGATTCAAAGTGTATGTGGGCTAGCAGGCACACCTGTCAGGAACATTTAGAGTCCATGCTGTTTTTGGGGCTCACATCTTTTCCTGATTCCTCACAGGTGCTATGTGAATGCCCATGTGTGTGCAAAATGACATTTTGCCCTTAAATCTGGATCTCAACACAACCTTACCATTTAGGAAGATCCATATTCCTTATTACTAGCCAAGAAATTCCACTCAAAGGATATCTGTATTCATCATTAGCACCTGAAGGAAAGGCAACAGAAACAAATTTGAAGTAGCATCAGAGAAAAAAGTGAACTCAGAAGAACATAGCTAGCAATGTACACATGATTTTGATTTTTTGAGCTCTAGTCAATACATATTAGAGTCACATAAATTGAATATAAATTTGCAATATTTTGTATGATCAAGAGATTACACTTCTTTTTCCCATACTTGCAATGTTTTCTATATTTTATTATGTTCTGAACCATTAGAAGGCAGCTTGCTTTCTCTAAGCAAAATATCACCATTCTCATACATTTCAAATGAGCCACTCACTTTTTCTATACTTTTTATGTGGTTTACATCTTTCCATTCATGTCACCTAATAGGGTAACTTTTCCCAATGGATCACATTCATTCAGAATGTAACATATTCTTTTCCCCAGTTTATCTCTGGTTTGTTTATTATCATGTTTACTAGAGTATAAGATGTAACTATTAACATCCATGGGCATCTACAGGGAGCAACTAACAAAATGTATGGTGCAACATGATGCAAACCTTTATGTATTTGTGTGAGACACTGCAAAGTAATTATAAAATGGTGGAGCTGGCATCATTATATCACAATGAAGCTTTTATCATTGACATCAGCATGGTTAGGTATAGACACCTACAGTATGTTACCATCCTAATAACGCCTATGTTCGTACGCACCCACAACAATCTAGATGACACCAATGCATATTTTTGGACACATATTTTAGCCTTTTCACTCATAGTTATACCTACACCTTTATTTCCATGCATACATTCATTAATTCCACCCCACAGATCAGATCACCTTCATTTAAATGTAATATATCCCTCCTTTTTCTCTCTGTTTGTTTTGACTAATAAGCCACATGAAAGCACACTTTTACCCCAAATATGCTCATGCTATTCTATGCAAGCTACAACATCTACTCTAGAGATAATTTGCAAGCCAACATACTGTTGCCTGCAACCAACCAACTAGGAGGTGCATGTACTGTTCTGCCACACAAAGGATATTATCCTGATCAGAAATATGAAAACGGTATGACCAATACACCAAACATATACAGTTTATCACATACACAGGCAGTATATTTACTCATGTAAAAATATTCATCCCCACCCTAAGTACAGCACCCTTACAGTTTTGAGTTGGTACTAGCAGTAAATTTAAGAAGAAAATTAAAAATAAAATATGCTGCATTCACAAAATTAGCTAAATCAGCTATGACATAGGAGTTAGAACCAACTATTTTTCCAGAAAGAGATTCTATCCCTGAATTAGTTTTTTTTTCCATATTAGTACTTTCTTCTGAAAACTGATAACTCAAATTAGAAAATTAAGAAAAGTTTTAAATTTTTACTATTATTAGAATTCAAGGGAAAAGATATGAAATTTACTCAAATTAACTATGTAAGGAAGACAATCACTATGACCAGTTGACTATAGATCTAATATTTTACCTATACTATATTATGTTATTACTATGATATAATTGGAATACGAACCAAAATATTGTCTTGTACTTCATGACAGAAGTGCTCCCATCTAGGCATTTCTGTCCTCCAGGATACCCTATTTTATCCAGCTTCCCCCTTTTCCCAACTGACAGTCAGCAGCAGAACACTCATATACCATTACTCTGTCTATACACACCCACACCGGTTTTATAAGTTATTTTTTAAATAAATATTTCTGATTTTCTCTAATTTGTAGAGTAGCTTGATGCTGGCGGTGCCTTCAAAAGGAGTCGGGAGCAGTTGCCGATAAGCGCGAAAAACTGCGCGTGCCCGAAAGGGCACGAAGCAATGGAAACCCCACCTCCTGTGCTTGCCAGCTGGCTCTGCTCTAGGAAGGAGGCACTGGCAAACCACTTCCGAAACATCTTGCCTTGAAAACTGCAAGGACCCATCCAAGCAGTCACTGCAGTCGGTAACGACTGAGCACAGATTAAAAAAAAAAAAAAAAAAAGCTTGATCTTATTTCCAGAGGGAAAAAATTACAAAATACTTGGCCTGAAAATTTATCATGCATTAGTTCTCTCTCTGTGTATGTATGTGTGATTGTGTGTAAGAGGGCCAGTTTGGTGTAGTGGTTAAAGGCACTGGGGGGACGACGAGGAGATCTTGAGTTATAGTCTTGCCTTAGGCATGAAGCCAGTTGGGTGACTTGGGGCCCATCACTCTGCCTCAGCTCTAGAAAGAAGGCAAGTGCAAACCACTTTGGAAAAGTATATGGACTTGTCCAGAAGTCAAGAATGACTTGAATGCACAAAACTCACATGCATGTGCATTCATTCCTATATCATTAGGAGGGAATTTTCATAAAGGCCTTGATTAAATTGACTGTGATGAGACCGCAATCAAATCACATTTGCCATGGAAGAATATAGTTGCCTGGAGTTGTAAGATGAGCACCCATACAAGTTTTTAAAATAAATCAATTAAAAAAATAAAGTTATTTAATTAAAATATAAATTAAAATATATGTTTTTAAACATAAACAAATATATATGTGTATGTATGTATGTATGTATGTATGTGTATGTATGTATGTATGTATGTGTGTGTGTGTGTGTGTATATATATATATATATATATATATATATATATATACCAAAAGAACCAGTAAGCCATGAATTTAAATATCATAATTTTCATTGTGAATTCATTATAACTGACATTACTGGGACTTAAAGACAAGGAGAGTTTTACCATGCTAATCTGATCTGTTGCTCCTTGCTATGGATTAAGAAGCAAACAGTATGCTTGTTATTTCTACAATTATACAAATCTGACCATATCAAACTATAGATGGTGTTTATCAAAGGACACCCACTTTTACAATTCACAACACTGACTGCATGTTGGGCTGATTTAATGAAATATGAAAGTTCTGTTAGAAAACTAATTTGCTTTTGGTATTTCCCATTGTTATTTTCCCCTCTTTTATGCAGGTGATCCAAGCTCCAGTAACAAATGCCAAACCTCTTTATAACCAAAATAAATATTAGTCTTAAATCCAGTGTAGCCTGGCAGCAAATAAGTCTGCTCTGCTTACTTTGGCATGAATAAAAAACTTGCAAGGACACTCCCCATAAGATCGTATTTACAAGTTCCATTACCCACCAGAGAGACTGATGTCATAAACCTATAAAAAGTTTTTTGCTGTGGATTTTTCATATGTTTCTTATCAAATAACTTATATTATCTTGCCTTGGGAATTCTGTTTAAAATAGGTTTTCAATAAGTGCTTTAGATTTAGAGGTGGTGGCTGTATTATGTATTTCATTTGTATTACTATCTTATCCAAATAAACAACAGTAGTATTTTCACTATCAATACTATAAACATACTACTTGTCTGTATTATATTTTTGACCAAAGCTCTAAAACAAAAATTAGGCATTTCTTATTACTAAAATGACAGGTTTGCTTTTGGGATATCTCATCACAAATAAGACTAATGTTTATTTGGAGAAGATACAAGCACGCTACAGGCAATTACATAAAGCTGCTGAAGGTTATCTAGGAGATATATGCTGAAGTGTCTTTTGTTCAGATGATACCCAGCTTGTTCCTTTAGCCCATGTGAGTTAGTGGATTGCTTGGGATTCTTTCCAATGAAAAACACTGTCTCCATGTTCCTCATGTATACAGGGAGATTATTATTTGTCTTCCACAAAATATTTTACATGAAAACGTCCTCCCTCACCATTAAATTTTGATATCCAAATGTGGCACCCATCAGTGACAGAAGAGTTATCACATCAGCTCCTACAGTCAGAAGAACAGATTTAAAAGATATAATTTACACAAATATACCTTTTTATTCATTACCACAATGATGATGTTTTTCATTGCATTCAACCACACAATTTGTCTTCTGGAATGAATTACATAGCAAGATAATCCCATCTTCAAATCTAACTGTATCATGCTTACCTTGTGGCTTGACTGAATACACAAATATCACTTGGGGGGATATTCTTTTATATTAATTCATGTAAAATACATTTAAAGTGAAATAATCTGTAAAGGTGATTTGGCTGTTGTTGCTTATTAGATTCCTAAACCAGATGTCAATAAAAAGTCAAACATAGTGCTAATAGTATGGATAGTTGAACCAGGATACTCTTGGTACTTAGAGAAGATAGAGGGTGGAGGCTTGAAGAAAGAATGGAAAGAAGACAGTAAGGCTAGCTTAAATATCTATCTATATCGATATCTATATAGATACAGTGGAACCTCGGTTTACAAACTTAATTCGTTCCGTGACTCTGGTCGCACCCCGAATTGGTCACAACTCGAAGCAAATTTTCCCATAAGGTTCAATGTAATTACCGTTAATCCGTTCTGGCATGGAGGACAGGGAGGTGGCTATTACTTGGAGGGACAGTCCCCCTCCCTACGACCACATGTCAGGGGCGGAAACTGGCCGCGGACCACGTGTCAGGGGCGGAAAAATGGCCGCGGACCACGTGTCAGGGGCAGAAAAATGGCCGCGGACCACGTGTCAGGGGTGGAAAATGGCCGCGGACCACGTGTCAGGGGCGGAAAAATGGCCGCGGACCACGTGTCAGGGGCGGAAAAATGGCCGCGGACCACGTGTCAGGGGCGGAAAAATGGCCGTGGACCGTGTCACGGGAGGGAAAAATGGCCGCGGATCCGGTTCGTAACCCGAGGCAGAGTTCGCAAACCGAGGTAAATTTTTGCGGCCGGAGCTGGTCGTAACCCAAAAAGTTCGTTAACAGAGGCATTCATAACCCGAGGTACCACTGTATAGTCTAAGATGCTTTATGAATTCTGCACATGTAAAGTATGTGCGCATATTAATTAGGTACATGTTGGAATTCCAGGTGAGTCATGGCTGACTGAAGACATCTCCAAACACCAGAGGCGACAACCAATGTGAAGAACAAAGGACTGGTGAGTAGGTCTCCATAGAAGATCTCCAGAGAAGGGAGAGAATGTGAGATTGCCCACGAGCACTCTGAATTGCAGCTCCTCACAAGGGGACATAAAGCAGTGGACTCCTGTGGGCTTGAGCACCAGGAGCCAAGGGAGAAGACATCTGTGCTCTCAGCAGTGGCAGAGCCTTTAATAAGGACACTAAGTCAAATAAACTCACTTTCTAATCACATTTGGAAATGTTCAGTTTAACTACTTTATGGATATTAGAGATCTTCAAAATGGCGAGCTTAATTTGACACCTGGTGAGCTTTTCCTTCTTCTATGGATTTAAGGAATTTCAGACACAAGTTTAAAATAATATACAAGTGACGAAAAGCAAATAAATAAATAAATAAAAATAATAAAGTTTTAAATGGACTGGGAGACCAAAGAGATTTGGAATATTGGCTTTTTTGTTTCAAAAACAAGTATATAATTAAATAATATACCTGTAGGAAATGACTGAAACAGAACTAAACCCATATTAGGAACTGAGGTTTGATGAAGGTTGCAAATGGACACTAGATGGAACTAAAGGACCAGGCAGAAAAGAGTTAAAATGGCTAAGCTGGCTATAACTTTTGTCTCAAAGAATCCATTGAAAAATGGACTGAGATATCAATAACTAATACCTCAGAAATAATACAGATTTCAATGGTTAAGTTTTTAGAAGATGATGAGAAAAATGTTTAAAAACAACTCTTACCTGACACAGACACTGTAGAATTTGAAGGCATGGAAGACAACAAAATTGAGGTTAGCAAAATGGGAATAGAAAAGACAAGTCTAGTGGTTAAGGCACTAAGCTAGAAACCAGGAGACTGTGAGTTCTGGTCCTGCCTTGGCATGAAAGCCGGTTGGGTGACTTTGGGCCGGTCCCTTTCTCTCAACCCAACTCACCTCACAGGGTTGCTGTGGGGAAAATAGGAGGAGGAAGGACTATTAAGTATGTTCGCTGCCTTGAGTCATTTATAAAAATAATAAAGGTGGGATAAAAAAATGTAAAAAAAAAAAGATCTGAACATAGAACAGCTGTAATAAGAAATCCTGGGCAGTGCCTCTTTATGGGATTTACAAAGTAGGCTGGTGAAAGCTTTGAAGACTCCTCTTGAATGCCAAAGATTGATGAAAGATCAGATCCTGAGATGCCATTGGAATGATTTAAAGGTCAAGATTATGCAGAGCAAAAAGAAGGAATATAAAGTTGGTCTATTTGATCAGGGATAAAGTATTCATTTGATATTTTTGGTAACTCCTAATGGACTTTTTGCTGAAGCAGGACTGAAAAGATGATGATTGTGGATTGCACATAGGTAAATGTTAGGCTATGGGAAGAAGATATATTTTTTTTTATTTGCAATTTTAAAAGAGGGTGAAAAATTATATTAGCTTATGCTCAGTGTGACAAAGGTTGGAAGCCACTTTTTTTATTATTGTCTTTGTTTCTTTTTCTTTTCTTTTCTTTTTCTTTTCCTTTTCTCTGCACTTCCTGAACTTTTCTTTTCCTTTTCTTTTTCCTTCTAGTTTAGTTTGTATTAGTTTTTACTATGTTTATTAAAAACTTCAATAAAATTATTTTAAAAAAAATCAGTACATGTTCAGAATTAAACTCAGAAATAAATTGATCTTTTCTGTGTTATACTGAGGAAGCTACTAAACTTTTATTTATTGATATTGGAATATCTTCAAATGCAGCTGAACCAATAAATTCAATGGATTTCTCCCTGACTTGGATAAAAACTTGGGACAGATTAAATAATAGAATGGCTCTAAACTTTTTCTCTCTTTAAGTGCAAAAGATCATAATTACGAACTGTATAATTAATACAACTTTTGTATGTGAAAAAAAATATGTATTCCAGCTTGTAGCATAAAAATTGGCAAGTTGAACATTACATTTGTTAAATAAAATGAGCCTTGTTATATACTTGAATTATAATTACATAAAGGATAATGATTTAAATAATAGAATTTATAATACATTAGTTTTGGTCAGGTTAAATAACTCCTTTAATTTTAAAAAATTAATTTCACTTATTGTGTAATAGCTTTCAAGATTTAGAAAGGGGGAAAAGGAGAATCAAAATCAAGTTTGAATGACACAACTTGACTGAATTATAAAAAAGGTAGGATGAGTCCTTGATAATTTAAATATTATTTTTACCACTAATGTGAATTCAAGCTTAGCAAATTAAAACAGGAAGAATTAATTGGATATGCAAATGAGATTATTCAGTATATAAATCTAATTACATCCCAATTTGCTTTAACAGCATGAGAAAAAGACAAAATTGCTTTTTGCAAATTGATGGTCTTAAATAACTACCTGTAGCACAATGAAATAATACGTTGAAGCTATATTTTCAATGCAGTCATTCTGATAACAGTAGTAATATGTACTATTCAAAAATATGTCAAAGTGGTCTTCTAAAAAGAAGCCTGCTTCCAATTCTGATTTACAGTACTCCACTATTAGACTACAAGTATGAACTACATGTAATCACAAAGACTTTATTTTTCCAGGAACACAATTTCTGTCTATTTTAATGCAACACAGAACATTATTCAAATCACTGCACACTAGATTTTACTGGATTTTAGATTGTACAAAATGTCTTGATTTTCAAGATCCTACCCTATGTCAAGCTGGAGGCCTTTGATACATATAAATATGCACTACCAAATACATTTTCTGTAAACATACTGGGCCTCTCATATCTGAAATGTATTCTGAATTTCATGGTCTCCAATTACCTATAATTGTCTCATCTGAGAACCATGGCAGCAGAATGATGTAACAACATAGAGTGTTTTGTTTTTTTGGTGCCTTCAAGTCAATGTTGACTCCTGGCAACTGCCTGGACTAGTCCCTTAAGTTTTCTTGGCAAGATTTCAGAAGTGGTTGCTATTGCCTGCTTCCTAGGGCTGAGACACAGTGACTTGCCCAAAGTCACCCAGCTGGCTTTGTGCCTAACGCAGGCCTAGAACTCAGAGTCTTCCAGTTTCTTGCCCAGTGCCTAAACCACTACACCAACTCTTTATCTATATGTTTGTGTTAGCATTTGAAGGCCCAAAGAAGGAAAAATAGTAGCTGAAGCCTCTGTTTCTGAGCTATCAGCACGTTCTTAATTTTCTGTATAACTCCTTACAACTTATTTATTCATCCAATTACTGGGACTCATACACTGTATGTATAGACTTCAGTATGGAAGCCTATGGTTGCTAATACCAGTTTTGTTTTGTTTTAATATAATATTGATTTATAACCTGGCAGTCCAAATAACTGCATTGAATAAGGTAGCTACACATTTGCCTTCTTAATTTCCAGTAATGCATCTAGATCACACAAAGCTATCCAGAGGCATTCTGGGCAGATTAAGACAGTGATTGCAGTACCTTCCCTCTTTCCCACATAATGCCTGCAGCCTTCTCAGCCCTAAAAGATGATGATGCATCAAGGAAAGAATTTATGGACTGTAAAATCAGAGCAGATTGATTAAGCAAAGAAAAACAAATCTAAAAATATTCAGTTCAGTTTGGTAACAGCACCTATTTTCCATTCACTTGCTTGGGGTTGAAAGCACAAAAATCAGTAGTGACAGCAGAGAGAATGAAAAGGTGGCTGAACAGTTGAAGAATAAGCAGAAGCTTTTGAAAGTACATAACAGCAATATACTTCTGCCACAAAAATGGAGAATAGTTTCACTTCCTACATTTGCTGGATGATTTCAAAGTACATTAATTATACTTGAAAACCGCAATAACAACAAAAACACTTGCTTTCACCTACTGAGTATGGGAATGACACTGAAATCTTAGAATTTGGAGAAATCCTCACTCAATAAAATACTGCCTGCACAATTTAAAAGCTAGAAGTAAAACTAGAGTCTTGAGCTTTTGTTTTTCTTTTTTGTTTAAAAATGAAACAAATGGATGAGGATCTTGAACATGCCTTTTCCAGTAAGAAACCCCCGCCTCCTTAATCACAACCTACAGATACAATACTGTTGTTCACTCTGATGTTCTAGTGAACATCAAGGGCAACTTTACTCATTTATTTTCAACTATTTATAAACTGGCCAGCTGCCCCAACTCCAGGTGTTTTGCAATCATAGAATTAAAACACATTAAACAGATAAGACCAACACAATACATCATATCAAACTTTTAACGTATCAGCACAGTGAACATAGCAGCCTAGTCATAAAAAGCACAGAAACCACTAACAATCAACCTCCAAGCATCTGTTCAAGTAACTGTCTTAACATCCTTGCAAAAAAAAAAAAAAAAAACAGAAGGAGGTTGCTAGGCGTAACTCTTCCAAAATAACTCTTCCAAAATTGTGGCAACCACTGTCTTTTGATTCACGTCCCTTTGACTTGCAAGGGCTCGGCAAATTCTCCCCAAGGCAGACAGATGCTAAGGTATCCAAGAGCCAAGCCTTATTTATTTATTTATTACATTTCTCCCCGCCCATCTCCCCCCAGCGGTTCATACAAACCATTAAAACCAGAAATACATATAAATACATATAAATACATAAAACATAAAAAATTAAAAACATTTTACAGCTTTTACAGCTTTACAAATTTTTACATATACAGCTTTATAAGTCAAAACCAACATTTCTTACTGGATTCAGAAACATATTATTAACCAGTGTAATATGTGGAGAAGAAACTTCACATTGCAGAAGCAGCTCTCACTGCTAACATCTTGGCCACGATGTTTTGTACCAGTTGAAGTTTCCAGGTTGTTTTCAAAGGTAGCTCCATATAGAATACATTAAACTAATTGCATGGTGGAAAGGGTGAAATTTACTGTCACCATCACTATTATGTGATTCCAAGTGCTTCCATGCTACAACTGGCATATCAATCTCAGCTGGGCAGTGCCAGTCCAGCCACAGCCACCACCTGTTGTTCCAGGAAGTGCTGTGAGTCTAGACATGCACATCCCAGAGAATGACCCATCCAGCTCACCTTGGGACTGTCTCTGAGCCAAGATGTTTTTGGACAAGCAACAATTCCATCCTCCTGGTGGAGGTTTCCTCATTGTCTGGACCAGAAACAGTTAATCCAAAGAAGTAAGAATCCAAGAGCTTTGATAATATCTATTAGTCAGAAGGCAAAAGTTACAATACACAAATTACAATGAATGTTCTTACTTTCAAATAAGACACCTACATATAGGCAATTTTAAGATGGCAAAATGCACATTTCTTCCTGCTTCTTCTATGCAGAGGGCCAGACATCTCCTCTTTTGACACTTTGCATCTGTTTATTGTTTTTATAACTGACACCCATTTTATCAGTGTGAAAACTCTCAGAGTTGGATTTAGCTTCAGCTTTCCCCTATCCAGCCAGATGCAGGGTCAGGACTTCAGTTGAATCCATGCAGCTTAAAGCAGCCAAGGCTGAGATTACAGAAAAGACAATATCTATGTTGATTGTGACTGGAAACCCCTTATGGACTTTTTGCATAAAAAAGAAAAAAAATGAACTTATGATTTATGGTTTTGATGATTAGATAGGATAGATTATAGAAAGAAGAGAATCATGATGCAACCTTAGAGAGATCAATTTTTAATTGTACTTAAAATGGCTGTAAAGAAGGTTAGAAGCTACTTCTTTATATCTTTTTTTTTCTATTTTTCTGCTCTTTTTCTTTTTGCACGTTTATTTTTTTCTTTCATTTCTTTCTTTTTCTTCTTTTCTTTTCTTTTTTGCTCTATTTTAGTTTGTATTAGTTTTATTCTTGTGTTTAAAATTTTCAGTAAAAGAATTTTGCATGTCATTCTGGGTACATGTGCATTGTTAGATTTGTATACAGGTAGTCCCCACTTACCAACCGCAATTGGCAACTCAGTCGCTAAGCAATGTAGTCATAAGGTGAAACATTCCTGCTGGTTTCTCCCATTGACTTTGCTTGTTGGAAGCTGGCTGTGAAGGTAGCAAATGGTGATCATGTGACTGCCAGATGTTGCACTTTGTAAATGTATGCTGGTTACCAAGTGCCCAAATCACAATCATGTGCTGTGGGGACGCTGCAACAGCCACAACTTTGAGGACCAACTGTAAGTCTACTTATTCATAACTTCCAACTGTTGCTGAATAAATGGTTGGTAAGCGAGGACTACCTCTATACAAGGACAGACATAACAAAATCTATTTCCTTAAAAAGGTGGTATTCATCAGAATTTTTATTCCATACTGGAGGAACTCATAAAAGCAAGAAACCATCCAAGAACTCCATACTCACTACCTAGGAAACGCAGTGAATAATGTGATGCAATAGGTTTTGGCAACTGTAAGCTCTGCAAGACATTATTCTGTCATTTTGAACTGTACATCTACTGTCTGTTAATGGTATTTTGTTACAACAACAGAACCAGTTCCAACCGCAGCTGCAACACTGTATGCCAAATGACATGTCCTGGAACTTGATATATATAACTGTAAAACAGTTGAAACTATATTTCTTAAAAGTGTGAATATGACATGACAGTGCTGTGATAACCGGGCTGACTTTTAAAAAGCAGCCATGGAGTACTAACACAGGCGCAGGAGTTAAATTTCCAAGCCATTTTTGTCCAGTGCAGTTTCCATCCCTGAACTTTGCAGCCAATTATGCGGTTTTGATTTGGGTGGAAACTACTGTTTTCATATAATGTTTACCTTTTTTTTCCTCTTCACATTTTCATTGATGACAATTTTCAATGCAAACCCCAGAAACCTCTCATTTTCACTGAAATCACAAAGTACTCAATTTAGAGATTATCCTGTATTAGGTTGGGAAAGTTAGATGATGACATAACTGCAGATGTGATGTTACAAGTAATCTGTGCCTTGTCGCCATTTCATTTTTGTCCTCCTGCAAACCTGTGTTTTGCCTGTACCTGACTAGGGTTTCTGCCTTGCCTCTGAACAACTTCTCATAATATTCGCTTGAACAGGGACTGGGACTATATTTTTGCTTACTTTCCTTAAGTGGGAATGTCTTTGTCCAGTTTTACTCTCAGAGTGTTAAAAATCTGCTAAATCTTATGGGCCAAGATGTCAGCCCTTTTAATCCAGATAAAAGATTTGGGGAAATAAATGATTGTAGAAACTGAACACTTTCTATGCATAAACAACTATTTTGGGAATTTGGCTTATTTGATGAGACCACATGTAGAACCACCCAACCTGAAGCAGGTTCCCAAAAGCAACAAGGAATAACAAGACAATGATGCTAATGCGGGAACCAAATCCTGCAACAAATCTATCCAGATGTCTCCTTGCTCCTACATCTATATCAACAGCAGCAACACAGGCCCCAACAACTGCACACCAAAAATAAGCATGGTCTTCCTCTAATGTGGTACATGCCATCATCTGCCAGTAATCTAGATTCTGCATAGGAGAAACAGGACACCTTTCTGCAAAATAATTAATGGACTATGATGGAATGTATCTATGAGGAGGAGAGTGATGTGGGAGATCAAGGCCATCAGGAGGGAGGGGCGGCATTCCAGGAGGGTTGTTGTTGTTGTTGTTCAGTTGTTAAGTCGTGTCCGACTCTTTGTGACCCCATGAACCATATTGCGCCAGGCCTTCCTGTCCTTCACTGCCTCCCTGAGTTTGCTCAGTTTCATGCTCATTGCTTCAGTGATGCTATCTAACCATCTCATCCTCTGCCGTCCTCTTCTCCTTTTGCCTTCAATCTTTCCCAGCATCAGGGTCTTTTCCAAAGACTCCTCTCTTCGCATTAGGTGACCAAAGTATCTGAGCTTGAGCTTCATTATCAGTCCTTCCAATGAGCAATCAGGGTTGATTTCCTTTAAGATTGACTGGTTTGACCTCCTAGCAGTCCAGGGGACTCTTAAGAGTCTTCTCCAGCACCACAGTTCAAAGGCATCAATTCTTCGGCGCTCAGCCTTCTTTATGGTCCAGCTCTCACGGAGAGGGGAGGAGACAAAAGACAATACAGCTTGCAAGAGGAGCATGGGAAGAGTAAGAGATTCAAAGTAGCCACTCTCTAGAATTGCCCAGGGTATATCCACTAGTTGCTGTAGTATAGATTTAGTTTGGCAAGATTCTGTCTTGGTGTAAGCAAATAAAGGAACTTTACTTGACTGGACTGTTTTACCGTTGTTCTTGGGCTGGGCCTGACATGGACCCAAGTTTGACTGAAGACAAGGACGAAGAATTATCGGAGCATTTCATCCTCCCAGGACATCTATTGCAGATCTCAAAGTAACCATTTTGGGAAAAAGGGGGCTTTAACAGCACAACAGAGCAAGTGATTGCTGAACTCATATACAGAGAAAGGTTTCAGACTATCATAAAATATCTCAATAAACACAATGGGTTTTAACATTTTATAATTATTAATTGATAATATACTTATAATATGTCACACATCTAACCTGCATCTGCACAACCATCTTCCACTCCTCTCCCGTACCTGCCTCATCCCAGTTTAAATCATACATCAGGTTAGCAATTCCATGTACCTGATGAAGTGAGTTGTAGATCATAAAAACTTATGCCATTTAATAAAATGTGTAAGTTGGAAGAGGTACTACCAGACTCCTGATTTTTGCCTATCAAAGAATAACACAGCTCTCCTTCTACAATGTCCTCTATATATGGGAATCTAAAACCTAAATGAATGAAAAAATAATTCTGATTTTTTTTATAACTGGTACATTAAAGATATAAGTATTATCTTGTTTAAAGAAAGCTTATAAACTTTTATTTTGCATTTTTGTCTTGCTAAGGAAAGCAGGAGCAGTGGGCATGCAAGTGGAATCCTGGACATTAGTGTGGCTGACTCTGAACTTGGAACAGACAGTAGGAAAACTGCTTAAAATTCTCCTGTACTTCTAATCCTTCCTTTCTTACTGTCTGCTACAAGCTTTCTCTACATATGCTACATCATTGAACTAATCTTCAAACCCACATCTCAACTTTTTATCTTTTTCTGCACTCACAGCGGCTTTGTACCTGCTGCCTTAAATACTTCCTTTAATAGCTTTCTCTGGTTATGAACCACATAACTCTCTGGCTCTTTCAGTCTCACCCATTTTATTTTATTATTTTTATATTTATATATGTATATATATATATATATATATATATATGTATATATATATAATATATGTGTGTGTATGTATATATATATATATATATATATATATATATATGTATGTATGTATATATATATATCACAATTTTGAAACATATTGTATATATGCTTAAAGTATGAGGTGTCAACTCCTGTTTCAAAGATAGACAGGCATCAAAGGGAGTTGTACGGGATGTTATCCAAGCATCTACTAACATAACTTAAAACTTCAACTTCCTTCTAAACTGGATGTTTAAAATGTTAACATAAACTGCCAGACCCACTGGAGACAAAAGAACTGTGCTAGTAGTCTTGCCAAAAGACCTCCCAAAGTGCCTTGCAGAACAACAATTTTCATCCTGTCTTCCTTAAGCTAATTTTAACGTTATCCAAGTTAACTAAAACAAACTTTTGTTTTTGTTATCAGCACAGTGATATGCATGGCTGTTGAAGTCAGGAAGTGTCTATAATATTCCATTTTATTGTTTTCTCTTGATGGACAAGAAAGTCAGCCCACAGATGGCTGAAAAATTAAGCACTCCAGCTATGCAGCATTGTTTGAAAAGAAACCTGGGATAATCGTTGCTTGCTGATTATTTTACTTACATGGAAGAAAGATCAACACTGTAATAAATTACTGAAACACAGTGTATGAAGTATTACAACTCATTCACTGACCTACATACCTACCTGTGCTTTTGAGCTACTGATCAATTATACTGGAGGTAACCAATTGACCTTGACTCCTATTATCTGAATTGCACAACAGCTTGGTTTTCTTTTTTTATTCCTGACTATTAGTTTCCTAAGATGATTGAGTGCTAGATAACAACAGAGAGTCTGTTCTTCCTATCTTCACATGGCTTATTTTATAAGGAATAAACTTTTCTTAAATGCTTCAGATTGCTAACAGTAAATATTCAGACATTTAAAAAATGACTTTATAACATTGTGCCTTAAAAAAAATAATAACCCGCTATTTTTACACACGAATCTACACATCTACACTCAAAGGCCACATTTCATTAATTGTTTTGACCAAAACTGAAGCACAGTAAGTATATCTAATACCTGAGCAAAAATGTGATGTTCTATTTCTGTTAGTTGAGCAGAGAGGATAACATACATCAGAGGAGAGTTCAGACTCAGAACTGGGCAATCAAGGCATACTAAAGGCACAGGCTGAAGTATAGTTTCTTTATTCCAGGAGCACAAGGTAGCATATATAACAATCCCTTCCCTTTTAGAGAAGAAGGCACTGCTTGAAAATATAGCTTTGTAAATCCTTGATTCAATTCAAAATACCTTCACGGATTAAAATAGTGAGAGATTTTATATATTTAAATACCACCTACGAAATTCTTTGCTGAATGTTTTCCATATATTTTATTAGCATCCTTTGAATATACCCCTTACCTCATTTTGAATGGAAACAAACATCCATATTTCAATCTTTTTTTATATATTCCTAAACTTGTTTTACCAATTTAGTGCTCTAATCTTATTTCATTAACAACTTGGTTTTGTTCCACTGCAACTGTGGAGTTTATAAGACTCACAGCAGAAACGGGAGATTTTCTTCAATTTTGCTTCAGAAACTCTCCTCTGTCTCCACCAAATATCTCTGTTCCTTTGGTGGTTGTATCTGATTACTTGCTGATTCTACATACAATCATATTTATAGTAATCAGAACTATTTTCATCAATATTATGGCATTTTTCTTTCAGTGTTTAGTGAGCTACTGTTGGGATACCTAGCAATATAAATGATGGAATATCAAACAACAATTAGTAACACTTTATATGGAGGTAGAAGATGATGTGAGGTAATGAGAAAAGTATCTCTCTTCTTGTAATTGACAGAAGGATTTTTCCCCTTAAAGTGCCCCTCAGTTGGATCTTCTCCTTTGCCTCCTGATTTATCTAACAAATATAGTTTGGAAATATTGTGAATGGTGAGGGGCAGTAGTTTTGTGCTCATGTGACTTAAAAAATGGTTAGCGAGCGAGCGAGATCTTTTCTTGCACTCTTCTACTTATAATTCCCCCCTCCCCCAATACATTCAGTTTAAAACTAGTAGGGACAGAGAATTTAATTTCATTTCTGTGAAATATGTAGCACATCAACTTCATTTGCCACAAGCCTTGATCAATTGGATTTGATACTGTATCTTCTTTATAAAAGAATATTTTAGAATTTGAGGAGTAGTTGTTTTAAGCTTAAATTATTTCCTTTGCTTTGGGGTTTTGTATTTCTTCTCCACCTGTCACTACATAAAACATAATGGGGTTTGCTCAGTATGTTTAATGATGACTGAATTAACTCCACTTTTTATTTAATCAGAAACTAACTAAACAGTTTGGGCATTAAGCCACAAAACACTAACCAAAATTAAAACTAACCACATGTAGCCTAGGTGGTGTGTGCATGCTTGTGAGTGCTGCCTTTAAGGCTGTTTTCTCCAACATACACCTTGAGCCTTGAGGCAAGGAATGTGAGATTTTAGTTTTAAGCTTATTGCACTTCTTTTTAATAAAGCAAAATGCAAGATAGGAAACATTCAGATTATTGTTGTTGTTGTTGTTATATTCATGGACAGGAACTTGCTCTTGTCCTCAATTTGTATCTTGTACCACCTTTTTTTTATTGTGATGCTGAAGGTGAGTAAGCTATCAAGGTTATACTGGAAAGCTAGATAACATGGAGTAATAGGTTGTTATTACTATGACAACCAGAGGGCAGGGAGGCAATATCCTGCCTGAGTCTTATCTCTTTTGCCACTTTCATGGACATGACCTCTTGGTGCCATTTCATCAGTTTTCGTTATTAAAAGTTAAAGCATAAAAGGTTGCCCAGCCCCATGCTGCTTAACATTATAAGCTGTCCCTTTGGCACAGCTCAGAGAACTGAAAGTTACAAACACCAATATAGTTTTGCAGGACAGAATCTTCCCTACTGATCTTGCTTCAGATCCTGAAATCAATCCAAGCATTGTTCAATTAAATGGGTGTGAGTATGTGTTGGGTTTTCAAGGATTAAAGCTAGGAGGCTGGGTTTGGCAATGGTAAAAATACTTATAATTCCTGAGCTTGAAAAAAAAGATCCAGCAAAAACTTCTTTAACATAATACTAACTTTGGGAAATTTGTTGAAATTTACCACGGGGGTGGTTCTAGAGATATTTTTGTTTCTACAAATATCTTCTTTTAATTCTAACAGCTCTGGTACATTTCTAAATATAATATTAGTCCACTTCTAGAATGTGTTCTATTTATAAATTTAATTATATTCTTTCTATATCATTGGTCATTCAGTAAATTTCTAAACTTTAAACATTTGTTCAAATTTCTGTGTTTTTGTAAAATGACTGAAAAATGTAGTTTTGTTATAAAACTTATCATTCCATCTCTACTCAGTTGTAACTCAGAGAGAAGAAATACATTTGGCGTCACAAAGGGTGAACCTGTACTTTTTGTCACTGAAAATAAAACCAAAGACAGCTATTGATATAATAAATTAACTTTAAACAAACATTTTGTTAACTTTAAGCACAATTTAAATAACTATAACTGCTCAGTACAATGAAATACACTGTGAATCTTTTGTTTCACTGTAACAGGAATGAATGCATTTCTGCTGCATAACTTAAGAAGTTTCTCCTTCAGTGACTGCAGTGATAACTAATGAACAGATGTGAAATATCCCCCAACACAAATCATGTTGTACCACACAGTCGTCCTAAATTAGCTGAAATAATGCTAAACATTGTGATCAGATCTTTCTATCTTTCTACCTACCAACCTAATTTATATGCTGCCTTTCATTCAGGAGCAAAAGGCAACATACAGAACACTTCCTTCTCCTATTTTTCCCAACAACCACCTTTTGAGATAGCTTGAGCTGAGAGAGACTGGGGGGGGGGGGGTTCTAGTCCAATACCTTAAGCACTATACTGCACCAAAGGAAGAAACAAAGGTCAACAGACAATGCCACGATCCTCCAAATAACAAGCATTATTAATGGGCCACATACCTGTTCACTTGAAATAAGTAGAAACTCCTCTTAAGTGAGAAAAACTTAATCAGCACCACTGCTTCATCAGGCAATTTTTAAAAAGTTTTGGCATGTATGTGCATTATGTGCATGGTCTTGTGTTTGATGATGATGATGATGATGATGATGATGTACTGTAATTCAGAAAAAGCGGCAGCTTCCCTTTTCTCTTTTTTGGGTTCAGCAGCCATCCTGGGTTAGTTATTAACAACTTGGGTTCAACTCCCATCTTGACCTACATCTAATAATAACCTGGAGAAATTCAAAGGACCTTGCAATAATCTCTTTGATTCCATCCATCTGCCTTCCCCTTCTTTTACTTCCCTCGAACCTGTTAAGCATAATTGTTTTTCTTTATGCAATTAATCAGCTGCTCACTTCATATACCTAAAGTATGTTAGTTTCTGCTTGTTGATCAATGCCTTGAGAGAACAATTAGTCTTTATTTGGCCCAGGACTGATTAATGGGCCTTCTTGTAGTCCACTGCAACATTAGGAACCCTTTCCAAATCCATAGTTCAAAGTCATCTTTTCGGTTGTTGTTACTCTTTCTCAGTGTCCAGTTTACATAGTTGTACATTATGCAAGAAAGACCACTGCTTTAATTATCTTCTATACATTTGTCATTATCTTTTCCCACAGATTAATCTTCCAACAATCTTCTACTTTTATATATAAATGAGCCAAAGAAAACAAAGCCATCTACCATCTTCACATCTTTACCATCAATCATAAATTGACTGAGCATACAGTACAGACTAACATTTTCTTTCTCTTAATATTTAACATTAATATTAATTAAACATTAACATTAATTTTACTTTTACTTTCAGTAGAGGTTTTCTAAGTGTTCTTTATTTTCAACTTGGGTTCAAACAAAACAAAACAAATTTGGCTCTACAATAATTTGAAATTTGAAAGTCTTGTCACTTTCAATTTTTTACTTCTGTTTCATTTTTTTCCAGTCCTGTTATCCCTATAGCATATTTGCTATATAAGTATGTTAGATAGATATGGGATCAAAATAAGCATTTACTTATTTCAATTTATATAGATGCAAGTTTGCTGTTAAAAACAACAAAAAAACAAATTCATATAAATTAAATTAAAAACAATTAAAAACAGTTAAAAAGACAAATTAACCCAAAACTTAAAAAAAAAAATCACGGGAGAGTGCCAACCAACAGTTGACAGACAATACAGTCATCTTGCAGGCTCCCCACCTCCACGGGATCACCGAGCCTGATGGCACAGTCATTTCTTTAGGGACTTCCTAAAGGCTAATAGAGTTGGGGCCAATCTAACCTTGGGGAAATGGTGTTCCAAAAGGTGGGTGTCATGGCAGAGAAAGGTCTTCTTCTGGGCCTCATCAGGTGGAACATCCTTGTCTCATTCTCCTCCTTACTTGAGTCACTTTGTTTGTCCAAATTCAGATCTACCTATCATTCCTGTTCATTGTAATGATATATGGTATTCGTTGTTTGTTGGTAGATACACACTGTTGTGACCTACAGTGGTCAAAGACCTTGATGTAGTCAATCAAGCAAACACTAACATTTGCAAAGAAAAGCACAGCTGCTTGGACAAGGCTTGCATCAGGGAGATAGGACAAAATCAATCAATCGATCGATCAATCAATCAATCATATTTGATGCTTGATTCATGCTAAGTAGGTGGGAGCCATTAGATAGAAAGTGGTACTATGGATGCTGGGTTTCCCATCTTGATTCTTCTGGAATGCCAACCTAGTCTTTGAGTTGGGGTTGTGTAGATGTGTGTGGGGGGGGTTGCATGTACATGTGCATGCCTATATCTGTGACAAGAGTGAAAAATTTAAACCTGTTAATTCAGAAAATGAACAGTAAAGATGTAAATATGCCTTTGTTTATACATGTTCTGAGTCCCTGAATAAATAGGAATAGCAAATTGTACTGGAACTGTTATAAAGAACCTGTCTATGACCCTCCATTATTTTTTGTCTAAATATTGGTGGACCTGTTCTTAATTCAGTTTCAAGAGATAAAATAATCACCAAGGAAGTCCTCCCCACCCACAAAAGTTTTAAAAACATTTCAATTGGTAAATATATTATAACTACTGTCTGACCAAATTATGCCCACATACTTAAAAATTTTCCAAACATAATTGTATAAATAAAAGAACTTATTTATAACTTATTTATAATAATTTCTGTATGTATTTAAGTAAATACTTACAATAAAGTGATCTCAGATTAGTAAACTGTGGTATCAAAATGAATATTGAATATATTTTAGTTTTCCCCTCCAAAATATTATTTTCAAGGCTTCATTTCCAGATACAGCAATAAAAGAGAATATATGCAGCTCAGGGTTGAACTGTGGAGTCCTTGGGGTTCTCTGAACTTGGTTGTTTTCTTGCAAATGTTTTGTTACCTGGCTAGGAGCATTGAAGATGTTACCTAGCTGGGTAATGAAACATTTGCAAGAAAACAACCAAGCTCAGAGAACCCCAAGGACTCCACATTTCCAGAGATGTTGCACTTCTAAACTAACAGCAAAACTAAAGTGGCTGAATGACCAGAGATGGCAAAGCAGCAAGAGTCAAAGGCAAAATGAAGACCATTGTTTGCTGTAATTTAATATTTTGCAAATAAACAGCAAATACAATATGGCAAAGCAGGTATAAGAGATGAAATGAATTCTACTGAACAATAAAACTGTTCCATAAGGCAATGGCCAGACAGGAAACCTGAAAGAAGGTGCTGACAATCTGGGGGCCACACAGAAAAAAAAATTATATCTTGCCATAGCCAAGCTCCACCATATGTGGGACAAGCATGGGAAGATTTCTCTACAGAATGTAGAGGGTAGCCAGATTGATATAATAAAAGGAGGCAGTTTCTGAACTCAAGCAAGCTAACATTGTTCAGTGCTTGTTATCACTTAAGCTGTCCTGAGCTTGCTAGAAAATGTACTTGTCCCTTTTTAATCCTCTTTCCCCAGTAGTTTGTATATTACAGACCTCCATATATATAAAATTCCTGCATCCTTCATCATAAAGAAACATCTTTTCATGTGCCTTTCTTCTTTATCTGGTTGGCTTAGCAAACCAATGTCTTTGCTCAACCGATACACACACATCTCCATTTGTACTTCTATCTTTAGTAGAAGCAAAGGAAAAAGAATCGGGCTTCTTTGTAGTTTACCACACAACATATAGCATGAAACAGAAGGAAATGCCAGATAAGATTCAGGGAACTATTCTGAAATCATACTGTGACATATTGGGTATAATACATCCAATACCACCACCACCCTTAAAAAACAAAACAAAACCCTTTTCTGACATTTTTCCCCCTTTCATACAATATATTCTATATTTGTTAATATTATGCTACATTGTTTGCTCAGATCCTGCCATCTGCACGTCAGTGGAGAAATACTGACTTAAGACAGGGCCAGTATAAAACTATTTTCAGTATGTCAGGGGATGCAGCTGTGGTTGTAATTCGTCAATATTCTATATTAATACTGTTTAAAATCTTTCTTAAATTGACTTCATGGGATTGCTGAACAAATGAAACAGCTTCTGTTATATTACTACTACTGCCATCACTGCTATCTGCAGAAGCTAAGAGAAATAGATTAGTACTTCTGTCCAAGAATACAATTCATCTTTCCTTTCCTTACTTTTCCCCCCAAATGTAAACTTTATTTACATTCCCGAAGTGCCTCTTCTTCTTGAAGAGGAAATCATGCTTGAAATTTTTGAACTGAATCTTTATGTTTCTTAGCCTACAGCAACTATCAGGTGCTTGTGCCTGTGCACTCAACAACCTCTCCTTGATTTAGATTCAGAAAATATATACAGTATGTGTTCATAAAATCATAGATTTCTAAGCAGCAATTCAGGCCAAAACTTTAAACCCTTCCAGATGCAGGAATAAATATTAAAGTTTTCTCAATAGAATGCTTTAATATGCACAAGAACATCCCTTGAGGGGAGCCCACTGCCTCCCCAGATAATTGGCTCCACTGTTGAACTACTCTCACCATTAAAGTTTTTGTTGTTGCTGCTGCTGTTTTAAAAAAGCATTCAATTGAAATCTGCCTTTTGGTAACATAAATCCATTTCTTCCTATACCCTGCTTTTTGTGAAGATAGAGAAAGGACCTTCTGTGAAACATCCTTTCAAGTGCGTAAAAGATGGTATCCTGCCTCCTTCCTCCTTCTCTTCTCAAGGCTAAACCTTCAAATTCCTTCACAGTACTTACTTTCCTGCTCTTTGATTGTCTTCATATTCCTTTCCTGATCCTTTTCCAGTTCATAAAGTACCTTGTCCAGAACTGGATATAATATTTGCAATGGGGCCTAATCAATGTAGAATAAAGTAAAATTATTACCCAAATATAATTTGGGAAATTATATTTCTGTTGGTACAGCCTAAAATTGCATTGTTCCCCTTTGTAGCAATGTCGTACAGCTAACTCACATTTAGTTTGTAATCAACTACTATTTCAAGATTTCCCTCCCCCCCACCACAAATACAGTGGTGCACCAAGGACAGGTGGTAGGACAGTCTGGCTGGGTGCAGGCAATAAAGGAATGCATTGTCTGAGGATATCTGGAGAGTTGATGGTGGGTGTGAAGTTGGGTCACTGCTGCTGCTGTGCTGGTCAGCTGTTTGGCGGTCAGCAATAGTGCAAGGCAGTGATAGAAATGGAGCAGGGCAGGTTGGCAGTGGTATGGTTGGGCCAGTCTGGATCCTGCAAGTCCTGCTCAGCCCCTTGATATGCTCTGAGTGTCAAATACACTAGGTACACACTACATAGATGCTATTACCAAACCAGGTATCTGTCTTAAGTGCAGAACTCTGCATTTATCTTTGTTAAATTTAACTCCATAATTTTTTATCCCACTTCTTTAACCTATCAAGGTAATTTTGAATATGGTTTTGGTCTTCTAAGGAATTAGCTATTAGTGTTGTGCCATGATTGAAATTTAAAGGCAGAAAGGTGATTTGGAGTGCATGGAACACATTTCTTGGAACTCCTTAAATTCTACCACAAAAGCTCAGGAAAAGATATTGCTTTTTTAGGGGTTTGCTGACAGATGCAATGTGAGCACACCCACCTGTCAGCCTTTTTTTCAGCAGAATTCTTGTTTAATTCTTCTAATTAAACAAGCACACAAGGATCCAGGAGCTTCTTGTAAGTGATTTTTTTGTAGAAAAGCCAAGAAAGCATTACAAGAGAATTCAGGCAATTGTTGAGTATCAAGTGCAATTTCTATTTATAATAACTATTATTCAAATTTTTGTATCATTTTCTCCCACCCAATCTATATAAAACACTAGAAGCAATTCTCTTTTGGGGGGGGAACCCAAAACCTACCTGTTCCTTGTTTCAATAATGATCTAATTTACTTTTGGCTATATGAAAACTTTCACATCACACACTGTAAATAACCTTTCCCCCCCTGAATCTGGATCCTGTAAGCTACCCCACCCAATTTTGTACTGAGAAGTTTTCTTTCCATCTCTGCTTCCCACTTTTTAATAAAAATTATGAAGAACAAAAGGATCAGAACTGAACAATGTGGGAGTCCATATAATAAGTCTCTCCTATTGAAATGAAGAGAAACAATGAACACTCTTGGAGTATGATTTTTTGAGCCAGTTATGTATCCATTTATGTATTCGCATATCAAGCTCATACTTAACTCATTTGTTAACCAGAATATCCTGGGATTCTTTGTAAAATGGTTTGCTAAAATCAAGATACATCAAGTTTATAGCATTCCCAAAATCTACTAAAGAAGTTAGTAAACTTTTATGCTGATTTCTGTTAATTAACACACCTATTTCAAGATGCTTACAGATAGATATATGATCTGCTCTAGAGTTTTCCCAGATACCAATTTTAGACTAGCTTGTAATTGTCTGATTCCTCTTCCCCCCCCCACCCCTTTTCTCCAATCAGTTAACATTTTACCTGTTCTCCATGATTTCTCAAAGATAAAAAAGATTAAAGATGCATTTAATCTGGCCCTGGAGATTTTAACTTTATCAAAGTAAACAGAAATTCCTTGACCATCCTATCAATCTCAAGTTTCAATCCTGTCCCTTCATCCTATTCTCCACAAATGTTTGGTGGAGCATATATACACTTGTTTATTGTTATTTTAAACACATAGGTTCTTTTTGTTGATCCTATAATTCTTGGCATGAAATAGGAATGCAAAATCCTTTTTAAGAAGCAAAGCCTTTCATAATTTCAACACATTAAAAACAATACTTTTCTCCATAGAAGATTTTTTGCCTTAGACACCTTAGATGTTTAATTAAGTTAGAAATTTCCAAGTTCTATTCAGCTGGTGACTGCTAGCTTGTTAATTAGTTGCCTCTTTCATTGATTAGCAACTTAGGCAGTACTCAATTATAAATGGCTACAATGTCTGCCTTGTTTTAGAGTCTAATTAATATGATATAGACTGTTTAACTATCTGTGTGTCTAAATTATTTATGGTGATAACAATATTTTATTGTTAATCAACAAAAGTAGCATAAAATAAAAACATCTAAATGAATTATTTGTGTTTTGTTTTATCATAATTTACACCAAAACTTTTTGAAAGTTAGTACAATTATGAGCCAACACTGTCTGTGAAGAACTATTGCTTAATTTCAGAAAGAGAGTGCCACAATATCTCATGCATACATTAAAATGTTAAAGTACACAATCTACTGAATGCATTTTAATTAATTAAGAGCTAAACAAGGGAACAGAACATGAAGCTCAAATACAAAATTAAAGAGAGAGATAAAGATTATGACGACAAACTCCTTTTTGAGGAGGAGCATGTCTCCTCCTCTTTCCCTGTTTATGATTGGATCTAGAGATCTCATTAGTGGAATGCTCATCCTGGAAGAAATGGGGGTGAATGCTCCTTTAGTTAGTTTATATTCATTATGCTGCCTAAATTACACTAATCACCAGGAGGCACCATGTTATTTATTTATTTAATTAATTAATTAAGCTATTCTCTGGGGTTCAAGCCCTCTACCAGGAAGTGAACTCACAGACTTTCACACTTGGATCAACATATATAGTGCATTAGCTTTAGGTCCTAGCAGTCTGTAGCTTGCAGGAAGGGATAAAATAGAGAAATTTTCCATCCTCCAAGTCATGTAAAACCTTATACTTGGGGGACACGACATAATGCAACACCTGTGAATCTCTGCTCTGAGACCTCAAAAGAAAGTATATACCATTCTGATTGCTGCTAAGTTTGCTCTGGAAACCAGAGGCAGGACAGCATAAAAGATAGTGCTAACAACCACAAGATAAAGGATTATGAGCCAATGTTGCCTCCAGTATTCCATTTAATTTAAAACAAGGACTGTGCATTGTATGAGATTTGACCTCAAAAAGATCCTTGAGAACATATACAAGTGAAAATGTAGCATTTCTCTGCAATGCCTTAAAGCAGCTATGTAAAAGAAGAACTGCATTATTCTAGGACATTGAGACAGGTGCTTTGCTGCTGTATACTCTAGAGCGCCTTTCGGAGATTGAAACTGAAGCTCTGCACAGTCCAAAACTCTTCTATATGCTAGAGTGGCTCTGAAGAAGAACAAGTCTAACCCATGCTGTTTAAGGAGGACAGAAAAGAGGGTGAGAAATCTGAAACAGTAAAGAACTGTTCATGCAATTGTATGTGGCATTCGCCTATGAAGAAAATGAAGAGATCAATTGAGACTTCTGATAATAGTGTTTTCCCCCCTTCCTGTAGCTTGCTACGTGAAAGAATATGTCAGAAAGAGAATGAGAGGAAGAAAAAACTAAAAAGGAAAAACAGATTCAGAGAAAGAACCAGTGCCTTCATGCAGTTTACTTTTTTAACGTAGCCATGAGGCCCTAACAGGTTACTCTAAATAGAATTTGATCTTCGACAGAAAAAAAAGGGTTGGCCTTTGTTTAAAATCATAAATATCAGTGACACATTGCCCAGAAATTGATACATGGTACACTTTCATGAAAAAAAAATTCAAAAAAGCATATTAATAAAAATATTTTTATTAGACCAACTCGAAGGTTACAAAACCTGGCTAATTTGAACTTTGCAGGACATCTCTGCTTAGTTTCTAAATCCAGTCACATTGGCTCCTTATTAACATCTCTTCTTTTTGGGGAAAGTAAAAGCAATTAAAGCTAGGTCACACAGTCTTAACTTTATTGCCATTTAAATTCTGAGTCCATTGTTTTATATTTCATTTCTAGTTTTAAATAGAGCTCTGACAAATAGCGGAATTAAAACTGGTTCTTTGAAAACTGAAAAGCCACAGTGGTTACAATTTTACAGTGCCTTTCGGATATGCCTTTATTTTTACATTTCCCCTCCACAGGAACAAATTTAAGTAGTAACATACCTCAAAAAGACATTTTTCTCTCAATGTGCCACACCACAGCAAAAAAAAAAAAAAAGGCAAAGATTTTTATTATTGCATTTCTTAAAACTTGCATTCATTTAATGTTGCACTTGACACAAAAAAGGCTTTTGCAGCAAGGATCCAACCTATTCCAGATGTATAATTAAAGTCCTCTACCATTTGCTGATTTTGAAAGAGAGTGAAACCAGAAGCTCATTCACATGCCACCTGCCTAAGTAATCTACCATTCCCTCTCTTTCTTCAGTGCCTGCGCTTAAATCTATCCATTTAACAACTCACCCTGAACAGTTTCCCATCTCACCTGCCTGAACTTGAAACCCATCACAGAACATTCATTACAGCTGCAGCTGTCATCGTTCTCTCGGTTTGTATAATGCTTCCTCCACTCTGTATCTGTCCTGTCCTGTCACCTTTTTGTGACAGTTTTGCTGCATTGCATGTCGGGTTCCAGGCAAGGTGGAAGACAACCCCTGTCTGGAAATACTTAACACTGAAATAGGAGAATGCTAACCAGCAATGAAGGAATGATCTATGGCCTTGGACAAATATCTTCCTTGATATATACTCAAGGGGAAAATTTATACATTAAATACTGTTAGGATAAGCAACCCTATATTAATATACTAATTAGAAGGGGAAAAAAACTGCATTTATTTAGAGACAGAAGCATTTTTCATGTTCAATGCTCTGTAATTAAAAGACGTTTTTAGATAGAACAAATAGAACTCTGGAAATCTTTCATACTTTTTGATCAAGTTTTAAATTTGCAGTGTAGTGACTATGATAAGGACTTCCACAAAAAGGGGATAAAGGTTTGTTGTTTATATATAAAGAATAATTGAACAAACTACAGTGTTAAGATTTAAGACATGTAACATGCAGAAAGGTTGTGTGAAAATCATGAAGGTTCTGTAAGCCTGATGTTATTCATGGAGATTCTGCCATTTAAAAGTTAATAAAAGAAATTTCAGTTTGAAATTGTTTCCCTTGAAATGATATTTGGTTATTTAAATTTGCATTTATGTTTCTAAAATACGGGACAGTAAAGTCCATATAGAAAAAAATTACCATGCCACTATTCATACAATCATTTATCCTGGAATGAAAGCATAATAAAAAATCTCAGATCTTGTCAGAATATAAATTTAATCACACAATTACTTTAATGTATGTATGCAGAAGGGCAAGACATAAAATTTAGTAAGTGAATTGTAATGTTAGCATGAAAATAACCTATCTGGGTTTGCAAAAGACCTCAAAGTTATATATCAGACTTATCTTAAATGAATTATTTACTTGAGCAGCTGCCAAGCAAAAATTTTGATGCCCCTTAGCACCACCCCATCACATATTGTAAAATGGACAGGATGGAGAGTGGCAGAATCTTTCTTTCCAAAAATTTCACTGAAGAAATGTTGATTCCATTAATACAAACATTAAGCAGCTCAGGAGGCCATTTGTGATTAAGAAAAAAAACTCTTTTTAAATTCAAGTTGACAATTAACTTTAGTGGACTAATGAAGTCACTATATTCTTCATCTACACATGTGTATTGAAAAACAAATCACTTTAAAGATTTAGATTTAAAAGATAGGAAAACAAGATAAGGATTTTTTTTAAAAAAAACTTGCTTATGTGAGAAGATACTGTTAAGCACAATATGAAAGAGAGAAAGCACAAAACCAGGTCTTCATTACAAACTGCTCAAGAGACAAAGGGACTGACATACAGAAAGCCAGCTATCACTTTATGAACTATAGTCAACTGTATAAACAATTTTGCTGTGGTTGCCTGGCTTCCCACATGCTAAGTATCAACACGGAAAACACACAATGTACTTTGCTTTTTGCTTAAAACAGGTTTGAACCCAACCCTTGACAATCTATAAACCATATCTTAGCCTTACTGATAAATACACAATGAACCAGCCACTTGTTACTTATACAGGGCTACTTGACAAAACTTCAGTTTTTAAAACTTTGCTTTTTATGGCAAATCTTAACTCTTTGTGCCCTATTTCCATTCCAACTTTCTTGCTTGCTTGCTTGCTTGACGCAAAGAGAAGTATGACTCTTTGAAGAAAGTTGATGTAGTTGACGAAGTATCCTGGAAAAGGCACTGCTGATTCTAGAGTGGTCTTGAGGAAACTATTACTCCCCAGGATGAGTAGAAAATCTCGTATAGTACATACATAACTAGAAACTACCATACCATAAACTATTGCACAGAGCCATATTCTTGCCACCATAAACTAACACAGTTCTCCTCTTGCAATAGTAAAGTATATAATTCCAGCAATTACTAACAGAGGGATCAGGAGGGGGAGAATGACAAAATTGTGGTCAGCTCTGCCCCTTTTGTATTTCCATCAATGTAATGTGCAAATACATAGGAGGTGCATTTGCTTTAGTGAAGTTTAAAAACCCAATGCAGCTTAAAAGATCAACATTTCTGGCCATCACATGAATCTCCCACCTCATGTAAAACTACATACCGCATATTAAAATTTTAATAAATCCTTGTATCCATCAAACACATGCAAGTACAGGGAAGCTTTACACAAAAATGGAGATGAAGGCTGAGAGGAAAAACAAAGCCCCCAGATTAATGGAAAACAGCGATCAGAGATTCCATTTTGGTATTTGTATTATTAGCTATATAGTTGTACCATTCACTATCAGGAATAATAAAAATCGCCCAAACTCTAATATCTTCAAAAAGTGCTTTCTTATAGATGGAGCGTTTAGTGTGGGAGAGGGAGGGTGTAAGGCAGAGGGAGAGAATAGTTTCTGTCAACAAACCTCTCTAAATCTCCACACACACAAAAATGTGTGGAATAGAATGGTTGAACTTTGAAACACCTTGAACCTAAGCATGAAAAATGCTAGCAATATTAAAAGGAAGAAGTTAAAAGCATTGTGGAGTCCATTCAACCATCTTAGTTAAATGCAGGCCAGGAAGACAGCTATTGTTGCTGCTGTATCATTGGCATATGAAGCACAGTGGCCTTTGGAATGAATGTGTAATATTACAGTGGCATTTAAAAATCAGAAATAAATGAAAAAAAAAAGTTTTTAAAATGACACATTACCTGCAAGGCACAACATGAACGATTGCAGTACGAGCAGTTCCCATGGCAACCTCATTTTCAGTTTCTGATGTCAAAGGAGACTCACGTCCAATGTGTAGTGATTAGAATGCTGCTTCCTTTAAGTTATATCCAATCTTTAATCTGTACGAATAGAAAGAGCAATATTACAATGAGATTTAGGATTACAGCTCCTTATGCTCTGTGAGACTCTCTGCTTCTCCCCTTGATTTAAAACAAATTTACACCTAAAGGAAAAGAGATGAAAACAACTGGAATAAAAGCAAAATCTGCCACCGCAGCAGACACATCAATTACTTTTAAGTTGCTTGGAGCTAGGGAAGGAACCACAGCCCTTCTCAAATCATGTCACTTTTTAAAAAAGTGCATTTGTGAATTAGAGACTCAGCATAGAAGAAAGGATATTCTGATGAAAAAATTAGATGCTCTTTGGAATTAGCTCTCTACCTCACCCCATCCCATGACCTCAAAGCAGCTGTATTAAATTCTGGGTCAACTCACTGATCCGGTAACTATCATTGGATTAATTGTTAAGTCCACTAAGTGTTTATCTCTACCTCCTTTATCTTTTGACACCTTTGAATTTGCTAACGTTACAGGAAACAAACGTTAACAAGGACAGATGGCAAGTCCCTCTGGGATGATAAATGCCCTTCAGGGTGAGCAATTAGGGGGCAGTGATATATCCGTCCCTTTTTACTCTAAGAGCTAGGGCATCGTCTCCTCATTGCTCATGGGCTGAAGCAGCAGAGAAAGCCTGAGATTAATCGCTCCACTGTAACTGAAAACCTTTGGCATGACAGTTTGCTGTCGTCCGGTAGACCTCCAGGGCAGCTGGGGGAAGGGGTCAGCAAGGTGGCAAACCACTTAAATTGTTTTAGCTATTTGTCTGGAGATAATGTATTTTCAGCAAAGTATGACTCTATTCTGTAGCTCTGGGTGTCTAGGGGTACATGTTGGTATGAATCTGTGTGCATGCAATTTCCTTGCTTTCTGTGGGCCTTCAGCATGCCTGCTCCACTGAATCCATTAGAAGTCTCAAACATCACTCCCTCTGTGGTTTATGGAAATCCTTTTTTAATACATAAAAAATGTGTGCATGTTGGGGGCATGATATTTGGTGTAAAATATACAAATCTTTTAAAGTATCCATGCAAGAATATTTAGATTAAAAATAAATAAAACTATCTAATCACATGTTCTTGTTAGATATTCATCTTCCTAATGTCTGGGGTTTAAGACAAACTGCATGCCTAATAGAAAGTGACGTGATATTATCAGAGGACCCTGCCTGCTTTCATAAGTTAACATTGCTCAAACTCTGCTAAAGTCAGGTTCAATGTGCTGAGATGAAGAAAAATTCCTATCTTGTGAATTGGAGATGTTGTTTGAAAAGAACAGAGAGTAACCAAATATATATCAGTATTCTGACATCTATAGTAATTAAGCTGACTGTGGATAAGCAGAAAATTGCTGATCAATAGAACTGAGGAACATTTTAAACATTATTACAATACACTTTATGAGTTGGATACAGAACTTGTTACAGACTTCATGCAGTGGTCAACTCTCTGTTGCAACAGATACATATCAATGGCATCAAGATTTTAGGGTTGTATACATTACTTGTATGAATATTTTTAGTAGATAAATTGTAGCTGCAGGGCCAAATATGATCCCACCAAAATGTCCTTCCCTCCCAAAGCTCTTGTTTCTGTCAGAATAGAATATTTTGTAGGTTATTTGTCATAATCACAGCAGGAAGGAAGGGTTGACCTTCTTTCTCCCCACTTCCACAACCGAAAAGCCATAATAATGTTATTACTTACATGTTTAAAAAGTGCAATTAACTTCACAATTGTAATTGCCATTGATATAGGGAAACTGTCAAGTAGTATTTGGTATTTATGTGGTACGAAACAAGGTCTATAAGACTCTGGATTCTGAGTCAGATGCAACCTCTTTGAAACTGTTAGCCCCACAGGATCCACTGGTATAGGAACGTTGCCACATGACAGGACTCCCATTATGTCTCAGGTTCTTGCAAAATTATATCCAGGAGTCAAACTCCTGAAAGCTAGAACACTGGTTTTCAATAAAGTTTCTTCCTGAGGATGATGCTCTGACTCACGTATCTCTAAATATAGAGCTTCCAAGATGCTACAAGAAAGGTGAGATTGCAAAGCATCCTGGTTGATGTTGGTACAACATCTATTCTACTCATCCCTTTGTAACCTAATGTTGGGGAATATTGTTCCTATTCCCACATCTAAATCTTGGCTTCAGCATGGTTCTTCTCTCCTAGATGGATTCCATGTCTTTGGATTGCAAGCTTACCAAGTTTCAAGACTGTGATATTTGCATATGCTGTTTTTCCTTCTTCATTCTGAAAACATTCTAGGAATGACAAAGCAGACTGCTTTGTTCTGTCTGAATTTAGTAGCATGACATATGGGCAATGGCCTGAGAAAAACAGCAAGAAGCCACAAAGCAATCTACGGAATGCAGCCTTGAATAGGTGAAAAGCAGTAAGCTTTTGAAACTAGTCTAGACTGGAAGCCAGCCACTAGGTGAAAATTGCACATCAAGCAATAAAACCTACCTAGCACAGCAATGACAGCAACCAATATAGGGCAACCACAGCTGAGCAACCACAGCTGAGCAAGTTGAATAAAAAAACTACTGTAAAAAAAAGAGGGCCAGACAGGGACCTGATTAGATCCCATGTACACACAACCATCTGGATCACAATCTGTCTTCTCCATTCCTCTCAGGTCCCTTGATCAGTCTCTCTGGTGAATTTGGTGAGTATGTTGGAGTGAAAGGTGCATGCCTGTGTGCTTAAACAAAGCCTTGATATATTGTAATCAATAAAGCTAGGAAATTGTGTGTTATTTAGTGTGAGTCACTTGCCTATCCAAGATCCCAGAAAGGTTGATGTGTCACTGAAAGGTCTGTGTATTTCCAGCACAAACTTTCAACCAATGACCAAGGCTGAATTTCCAGCAATCTAAAAATGCCCATTCTTCACCATTCCTGAGCATTGAAAACAGGGAGAATTGTCAATGAGCCTCAATGAATAGTACAAATTTGTAGCTGTACTGTTCACGATCAGAATGTAAAGCTGATTTTAATACTGTCTGGTATTGATGCGTACAATATACATCACATGCTACTAAGAACTTAAAGTATATTACTTGTGAAGATTCGGAAAGATACTAGAAATTCATCATCCTTGCATCAATTCTCTTACATATTCTCATTTCCCCATAAATCCTTTATTATTTTGAGGGTTAAAGCAGTTTCAGATGTATTGGGTTCATGGTAAGGTATGACATTTCTCTACGTAGGAATGGAAACCTGCACTTGATAATACAAGACCAAATAAGTCCTTGAAGTGGAAATATAGCATGCTTTATGAAATTCTCCTAATAAAATTAAGTCACCTCCCCCCCATTCCAATATAAATTTGAACATTTTCATACAAGAGACTTAAATGAAATTTAAGTTGGGCTTCAAATATCTGTAACGGAAAATAAGTTGCCTTGGTAAAACATACCATTAATGGCTTATCCCATTGTATCAGTTTTTTTCTTAAAATCACTATGGAAATTCATAGGCATTTTTATGCATATTTTCCTGCTAAACTAAACCAAATCATTTGATGAGGCTCTTCAGTACAACTGAAGTGCCCCTCTACCTCTGCTCCTCAGAGTTGCAAAACAGTCAGCAGCTTTAAAGTTCAACATGGCTGCTCCAAGTTCATCCCAAAAGAAGTATCTACATGCACATATTTTTTTAGAAAGTATAAGGTATGTTTATGTGTTATCTATAGTAACCATGATAAAGAACATCTAGAATATCTTCTCATATGTAGGCTGGAGAGAAAAAAAAAGAGGGAACAAGATAAAACACGTTTTCTCATTTCCTCTGAAATACTAAATGGAGCAGCAGAAATTCTGGGTTGAGTATGAAAACACTTTCCTTATAACTTACAGTACAAAGAAATCTCCAAGCAAAATGAGAAGCTCTATTCTTCACAGAGCTTTAATTTAAAAAAAAAAATCATAGCATATCCATTTATCCAAAATACCACCATAGCTGCATAATAGAATAAAACTATAAGTTATGTTCAATCTAGTGCCTATGAACTATTAAGAGAACCACTTAGGTGTAGTGGTTAAGGCACCAGGCTAGTAACTGGGAGACCTGGAATTCTAGTCCCTCCTTAGGCTCAAAGGCAGCTGGGTGACCTTGGGCCAGTCACTCTCTGTCAGCCCTAGGAAGGAGGCAATCATAAACTACTTCTGAAAAACCCTGCCAAGAAAACTGCAGGGACTTGTCCAGGCAGTTGCCAGGAGTCAATGCTGACTCAAAGGCACAAATATATGAACTACTAACAGACTGAGAACATCAAAATGGCAGATCAGCCAACAATTGCCTGCTCAGTTCATATTAGCTAAACAGTTGGGGATAGCCTAACTGGGCTTTTAGGCCAGATTTCATTTTTTTCAGAATTCTCCTTACCATAACTGAAAACATGGGGTGGACAATTATGCAAGCCAGCTTCAAGCTAATGCAACTGGAAAGGCACAATCCAGGCTTCTACCAAGAAAACAATCAGATCCAGAGCTACTTTCACACCACTCATGGGCACCATTTTTGGATTTACTATCAGGGGAAAATTAATAGCAAAATATTTATACACATACAGTACTGCATAACCCAAATCAAATCAATATTTGGTGTGACCACCCTTTGCCTTCAAAACAGCATCAATTCTTCTAGGTACACTTGCACACAGTTTTTGAAGGAACTCAGCAAGTAGGTTGTTCCAAATATCTTGGATGTAGGCTGCCTCAAATCCTTCTGTCTCTTCATGTAATCCCAGACAGACTTGATGATGTGGAGATCAGGGCTCTGTGGGGGCAAAACCATCACTTCTTCTTGTTCTTCTTTACGCTGAAGATAGTTCTTAATAACATTGGCTGTATGTTTGGGGTCATTGTCCTGCTGTAAATACATTTGGGACCAATCACATGCCTCCCTGGTGGTATGGCATGATGGATAAGTATCTGCCTGTATCTCTCAGCATTGAGGATACCATTGATCCTCATCAAATCTCCAACGCCATTTTCAGAAATGCAGCCCCAAACTTGCAAGGCACCTCCACCATGCTTCACTGTTACCTGCAGACTCTCATTATTGTACCACTTTCCAGCCCGTCAGCGAACAAACTGCCTCCTGCTACAGCCAAATATTTCAAATTTTGACTCATCAGTCCAGAGCACCTGCTGCCATTTTTCTGCACCCCAGTTCCTATGTTTTCATGCATAGTTGAGTCGCTTAGCCTTGTTTCCACGTCAGAGGTATGGCTTTTTGGCCGCAATTCTTCCAAGAAAACCACTTCTGACCAGACTTCTCCAAACAGTAGATGGGTGTACTTGGGTCCCATTGGTTTCCACCAGTTCTGTGCTGATGGCACTGCTGGACATCTTCTGATGTCAAAGGGAAGCAAGCATGATGCATCTTCCATCTACTGCATTAAGTTTCCTTGGCCGACCACTGCGTCTACAGTCCTCAACATTGCCTGTTTCTTTGTGCTTCTTCAAAAGAGCTTGAACAGCACATCTTGAAACCCCAGTCTGCTTTGACATTTTTGTCTGGGAGAGACCTTGCTGATGCAGTGTAACTACCTTGTGCCTTGTTGCTGTGCTCAGTCTTGCCATGGTGTATGACCTGTGACATGAAACTATCTTCCACAACCTCACCTTAGTAGCAGAGTTTGGCTGTTCCTCACCCAGTTTAAGCCTCCTACACAGCTGTTTCTGTTTCAGTTAATGACTGTGTTTCAGCCTACATATGAAATTGATGATCATTAGCAACTGCTTGGTATAATTGGTTAATCATACACCTGACTCTAATCCTACAAGATACCTGACTTTGTGTAAGTGTACAAAGTGTGCAAGTGTAAGAATTGATGCTGTTTTGAAGGCAAAGGGTAGTCACACCAAATATTGATTTGATTTAGATTTTTCTTCTGTTTGCTCCCTTTGCATTTTGTAAATTGATAAACATAAACAATTACAATTTATATTTTTGAAAGCATTCTTACTTTACAGCATTTTTCACACCTGCCTAAAAGTTTTGCACAGTACTGTATACTGCAGTATACTGTATACACATATAATGTGCATAGTTCTTCAGTCAAAAGTTGTAATTGTGGCCTCCTGAATAGACATCATTTCTCCTAATTAAACTCCTCTTTGTTAAGTTCAACTCCTGTCAGTCAGTTGTTTAACAAGTTTAAGTGGTTCTTCTTGTCCCACCCATGAAAAAAAAAACTGTATTTACTGAATCTGAATTCACTTTTAGGTTTTGTTTTTTGTTTTTGTTTTAATTACATATACAGAAGGTGGGGATCAAGATCAGCCTCTAGTAGTTGGAAGGGTATCAGAACTACGGCTCAGAGGGAAAAAAAATACATATACAGTACCCTGCAGTCCCAATCTTGATACTGTTTGTCATGTTTCAACTCCTAGATACATTCAATATAGTTACTTAATAAGGCTGTGCAGTCTAGCTATCAAGGACAAAATGTGGTTTGGAACATATGTGACTGCACGTAAAGGTACTTCTCAGGAGCACCTTAATGTAACTACATCTTTTCCTGGGCTTGTGTGGTTGCCCTCTACCACCGGTAAGTGATCCCACAATAAAATGTGTTTGACTTAAGGTATTTCTGACAAGTGCTGTATGTGTGGCTATGTGTGCTCTGAATCATATTTTGCCCTATGAATCCATAGCTCTCCACCCATCATTTTTAACGTGCCAGACTGTTTCATTAACATTTCTTGTCGAAAGATGCTCATTCTTTTCAAGTAAAAATACTACTTATGCCAGCAAACTCATTACAGCATTTTAGAACTGCAGCTTTGTTTTCATTTAATTTTACTTAAACAATTTCCAGACAGCCACCAATAATATAAGTGCATAAGTGCAATAAAACCAGTGCATGGTTTTCTTTTAATTTGCATGACTTAAAAACCCCAAAGCATAGGATCTAGGTGTAGTGATTATGAACAATGCCAAAGACAGGGATTAAAACTTTATAAATCTGAGAAGTCAACATCTTTATAGTTACAGATCATTTGAAGAGATGAAAAAGGATCTAAATACAATTTGAATCTAAAGCTGTTCTCACTGAAAGGGCCTCACATTTGTGCTGATACTTTTCTAGCCTTACTTTTGGCAATTCCATTCAGCTGTAACAAATTGTTTTGAAAGGCACCTTTGTCTATAATTGGATTTTGATCAGAAAAGTTGACTGTAACAATTTGGGGCATAAGACACAGAAAGAAGCAACATGGTCATAGTTGGAAAAGCATTTAGGGACTCTTTCAGAGACTCTCAGCAAATGAAAATGCCCTAAAACCCTCAGGAAAAAAAGTTATAAAATCTATATATTTCTGTCTCAACTCTGCAACATTTATTACTGAAGATGTAATTCTATTTTTCCAGATTTAAAGAGAGGCAAAGCAGCTTGCCATGCAGATTTGTGCATATATAGTGTACTGCTTGCACTGTCCATTTTTGCTGTTATTCCATAAGTTATGCTTAGAATCGCATCTAAAGAATTGAAAATGACAATATGTTTCTTAGCAGCTGTTACATGCTTTTTTTTTTTTTTCCTTTTGAGGTCACTGATGTGCTACAGTATACTAATTCTACTTAATGCAAAAATAAAGCATTTAATGAAGTATGCTGTGCACAGCAGAGAACAATGAATACATTAACCATCTAAATAGAAGACAAGCTAAACAACAGCATAAAGAAAACTATAAATGATTCTCATCTTAATGGTGAAATGTTCCACATACGTTTCTGGGGAGTAATTCAGTGGTTCCATGTCTGTTATCCTAAGCATGCATACAGGAAACTAAGTCCCAATGATAACAGTGAAATTTACTTCCATGAAAATTAGAGAATAATTAAATTCTCTGTTATCTCCCAATGATTGCAAAGAATTTCAGTGGAAGAGTACTAGAAAAAAAAGAACTGTTTAATTTGGTTCAATCAGGTGTTTATTGAATATTAAGTTGCAAAGATTCATGTGAGTTTCTGGACTGCCATGACATTAGGAAAATGTGTGCTGTCTGTTTCTGTAAGAATCATTAGAAGGACAGTGTCACATTACTGCAAATCACCGGAAGCCCATTTCTAATCCCAGGATCCTGCTTCTCCCTCTCCTTCATTGTGCTGACTATTCAGACAGTATTGTTTGTTGAACCTCCTCTCAACCTCTATACCAGCTTTTCTCAGCTGGGATTCCATGGTGCCTTAGGGCTCTGTGAGAGGTGGCTATAGGGCTCTGCAAGAGAGCATGTTTGGGGGAAAAAAAAAAGTTTTTTGGGATTTTGTGCACTGCACAATGCTGGCACTCACAGTGGTGGGAATTTTTACATGCCATTGCTTTGCTGTAGTTGTAAACACTGTAAAACATGGATTGTATAGGTTAGAAGTTAATTTATATTGTGATGTTTTCATATTTTTTGCAATTTTTATTCAGGGATCTCTGAGATCTGAACATTATTTAAATGGGTAAAAATTAGGGTAAAAAGGTTGAGAAAGGCTGCTCTCTAGAGTAGTCTGGATAGCACTAAGATTGGAAGCAATGGATTTCAGAATACATTACAGATACATAGATTTATACAACCAGAAAATGATAAGCAGAGAACTAAGTGCTGCAATGATATTAGCAGTATCAAGTTCTGCAACAGTATTAATTTACCATTTTGATGTCTAACCAACCTATGGGGATCAGGAGCACTTAAGACCGCTAATTCATTCCAACTACCATGCTAACATCAGCAGATTTCTTACCTCCTTTCAACTTAATTTGTGTTTTGCTTTAAAAACATCCTATGAATAGGCTATTGCATTGAATGCTGCTCACCACCCATTCCCCAAGTTTTGTCATATGCTCAGGACAGACAGGAGCCAGTGAACTAGCCCTCTCAAAATCTCAATCACTCTGTCACTCTGAGAATAGAGCCAGCACCCTTCCAGCACAGGAGTTTGGAGGATGACTTCCACCTCTGACCACTTCTTTCACATTAAAAGAAAATAAACTTTTAGTAAAGCAGCCAGCCAAGAGCTGTTAAAAAAATACCTTCTACGAGTTGGCTGAGGCTCCTAACCTTGTTTCTTTTCCAAGAAAACTACTGGCCATACCACAGTAGGGTGCAGAGGCATTCCAGATAAATGGAAATAGCAGCAGCATTTGTTCTCCAAAGCACCATCTTCAGAAGTTTTTTTTTTTTTTTAACTTTTAACTTTTTTTTAGAATTTTTTAACCTAAAGGAAAACAGGTCCAGCATTTTCCAGCCATGTTGGGTGCTGGCCTCTGATCTATAACACAATAAGGAATGGGGACAGATACACATGCAAGCATTTCAAGCTGACACAGTCTACAGTCCATTGTCTAAACTTCAGGGAGGCTTCCCATTTAATTGAAGAGAGGAACTTTCAAAATGTAATTTAATTTAATCAACCAGGCAGGGGGATTTCTTTCTCAAGGTATCATTTATCTTCCACAGGTTCTTAATCCTTGGAAATAACAGCTGCTGTGATTTTGCCTCATACATTTTCACAATCAAGATCCTTTTCCTTTGAATCTCTGACCTTAAAAAAGCCATTGCCAAAGGTTTTCATGAGCAATTATATTTATTATTTAAACCACACAAAGTATAATATGCAGGCACTTTTCTTTAAAAATTGGGCAAAATAAAAATTTTATAGAGAACCAGAAAGGGTAAATATGTGTGGATGCCCACAGAAATTACATAAACAGTATTTCTTGAGATTAAATGTCTCATGCTGCCAATTCTTTATTTTATTCAGTTGACATCTCACCTTTCCATCGATGGATGGTGCTCAAAGGAGACAGAAAGAACTCTGAAATTCCTACTCCTTTTCCTTAGCAAAGCACTGAAAAAAAAAAAAAGTTAACCAAAGCCCTCTTTTCTTTTTCTCCTCCCAAGAATAACCAGCAGGTTCATCTTCTAACAGGTAGATAAGAAGGCAGCTGGACTAACAAAACATGCAATTGAAGTAGTCATAATATAAATTCTATTGCAACTACTCTTCTTATTAGGAAATATCTAATAGGAGGTAAGGGAAGAGGGTTTTATCCCTTCAAGAAGAGATACCACTTTTAATGGTAACTCAAGAACCAGCAAAATCCTGTCCAGCACTGCTCTAATTACTGAGAAACAACAGACAGTTGAATGTGACAGGTACTCATTGCTGAGTCTCCCTTGTTCACCAATCAGTGGACATGCTCAGTTGAAAATGATTTTAAAGGAGATATGTGAAATAAAGATACCATCTTTAGCATGGGGTTTATACTTTCTTGGGAGAAAGAAAATCATCTATACCATACAACAAAGTAGACTAATAGCTTAGCAAGTTTTTATGATTATTAATGCAGTGTACTTTAAAAAACAAAACAATACCACTCCCTACAGACTGTATGTCTGAGGGAAAGATAGGGTTTGCAATTCTTGGCTAGCGGAAGGAAGATGTTGGATGAAATCCAATGAGTTTTTCTAATGGATGGAATTGCTTCTATTAGCAGAACTAGAAAAGAGGCATCTCTATCTCTCTATATCCTAAGCACCCTCAAATATCTGCTCTGCAGATTGGAATAATTCCAGGGAGCATGGGGAGAAAAGAAGAAGTCCTGCTACGTCAGCTAGTCCCCTTGCACAGTATTGCATTTCATCCACTAAGAATGAAATCATTCTTTTCCACTGCTTAATTTGATTCGTTCTACATAGTTGTGGCTACATGACAATTAAAAAGAAAGGAAAGAACTAATGCCACCCTTATCTATTTAATCCTGACCAATTAAATCCATCTTAAATCCCCCGATGACTGTATTCTCACATGAAAGCAAGAGTGAAGCCATAATTCATAGTCCTGTTATTCCATTGAGTTCCTTGGAAAACAGATGTGTTATGCATTTTCTTGGGAAATTAATCAGGTATTCTTAATGAAAAGCTGTACTAATATTACAAAGTAATCTTTAAAAGGGAGATAGATTCACATTTTCAGTTTGAACTATACTCTCTGAAAGGTAAGTATTTACCTAGCTTTTATGACACATGTACATGTTACTGTCAAAAAAGAAAGAATGCATCCTTATTGTACTATAATTAGTTCTTTATCTTTTATAAAAAAACAATTGACTTTATTCAGTCCTAGAGAAAGTATTCTAAGAGATTTGACAGATTAAAACTTTATAAAAATCTGCTGTTTCAAAAATCACCTACACATTTTATTTTAAAGGAGGGAGAAGGAAAAAAAAAAACATGAGAGATGGGGCACTACGGAACCAAACTGGAGTTACATTCATTCCTCCAAAAATGTGTCACATCATGAAATATCTTGGTATCTTACTGCCACTTATGTACACTGCCACTTATGTACAATGAAGGTGTGTGAGATGCTAAACACTACAGAGCATCTTTATCCACAGCAGCCTGCTTTATCAAGTTCTGTAGGCTATGCAAAGGATGAGAGGAAGACATTTAAATGGAGAAAATGTGTATTGAACTATTAGACATCTTGTTCATTCCAGAATATGATTTTACTTTACTATGACCTCACATATAACAGACACCAGCCAAAAGAAATTCCCAACTCAGTTTGAACGTCATATTCTTTTTTTATGTATGGGAAATTTCCCTCTTATTGCAGCACATTTGCTAGCTGAATTTCAATTGTCATGAAATTCAGTCCTAATCTAGACAGAAACTGAGGCATCCTAGAAAAGTTCCTGCAATGCATATGTTTCCACTATCTCTCCCAGTTTCTTTATTGACAAAACTGACACTTTACTGACAATTTCAGTGTTGCTTTTATCTAGCATGTAACTATTACGGTACAGGTAGTCCTCGACATAGAACCATTCATTTAGCAACCATTCAAAGTTATGATAGCGCTGGAAAAAGTAAGTTATGACTGGTCCTTGTGCTTACAACCATACCCACGGTCACGTGATCAGAATTTCGGCACTTGGCAACCGGCATGTATTTACAATGGTTGCACATGCTGGGGTCACATGATCACCATTTGCAACCTTCCCAGCCAGCTTCCAACAAGCAAAATCAATGGGAAATCATGTGATTCACTTAACAACCACACAATTCACTTAATGACCATGGTGATTTGCTTAATGACCACCAAAAAAAATGTAAAATCAGATGTGGTCACCTCTTAGATTTGATGTCTTCCAAAGGTTTTTGTTTTCTTCCTAGTGTTTTTCCCACAGGTGCAGGAGCTTCATTTTTTTTGTTTTTTGGATCAACCGAATGCTGATCCATTGATTACAACAGGAATTGACCGACTGGCTTGTTGCCTGAGCCTGACATCATGGGCTGAGAGAGTGTGACTGGAGCCAAAGTCACCCAGCTGGCTTTCATGCCTAAGGCAGGAGTAGAACTCACAGTCTCCTGGTTTCTAGCCTGGAACCCTAACCACTAGACCAGACTGGCTCTCTGATGTCTTCCAAAAGTATATGGATACAATTCCCATCAGCCTTACCCAACATGAACTTGCTTGGAGGATGATTGGAGTTATACTGCAACACTTCCAGAGGGCAACAAATTTGAAAAAATCCCTTCAAATTTTGCTCAGTTCCTTGTCTCTTACATAGAAATATATTTGTTGTTTTCCTGGCATGATGCAGAAGTGGTTTGTTATTCTCTTCCAGAAAGGGTGAGGGTCAACTGTCCTGCGCTTAAGTATTTTGTTCTATCCATCCCAAAATATACCTTTTTTCTTTTAGAGATGCAACAAGTGGAACAAATTGAATCTATTAATATATATTCTGAGTGGGTGGCAATATACATTCATACTTTAGATAAGGATGCTTTCATTTCACATTGTGTTCCAAAATATTACATTTTTCTGCCAGCTACATCCTAAGGGTGTCCGATATTTGTATAGTATCACTAATTCTATTGATCCTCATAGCAAGAAAGCAATGTTCAATCTCTGGACTGTGTGCAGTCAGGTCTGAAAGGCTTGGATGCACTCCACAATAGCCCCGAAGAGTCTCCCCACTCTGCCCACCTACTGCTTTTCCTGCTCCATTGCTCTCTCTACCTTTCT